>NC_085138.1:27904858-27946023 GCF_035046485.1 Aedes albopictus | reverse complement strand
TCGATGTTAATTATGCCTACTGCGAGGAATAGGGCACTGCACGCCGCGGTTGCTAGGGAAAATTCTTTTAAGTCCTTGACGTTTCGTGGCCTTGTTGTTTACGATTTGGACTTAGAAAAATTTTGCGGGTTTTACTGGGGTGCACCCAGGTGGGCAGGGTGGCTTTGATTGAAATTATCAACGCGTGGTTCGTGGGTGGCGGAATGCGCGCGTTCGGGCTCCTACTTGCAAGATTATGAAACCTGACTTGACTACAGTTATGAAGTTCAGCAATTTGTAAGGCATGATTAGCTGATGTCAGGATGAATCATTGACCACATGGTCACCACTGGCCACTCCGGGAACTTCCGGGATGACCCGAAACAACCTGGAGAACCGGTGATAGGGGTCAATTACGTTTATTTAGCAAAACATGATGAAAAACACCACGGCTCTTTTTTTATTATTTTTCGTCAATTCACTTGTGACTGCATAGCAATACTGGCCATGGTTCCCATGTGCCACTTCCGAAACTTCCGGGATGCCCTGAAGAACCGACATTAGAGGATAATCATATTCTAACAGGAAAATGTGTCATGCGACGGATCTTCCTTCATGAATTTTCATAGATATGTTTGAGGTTGTATCGATGCTAGACATGGCCCCCATTATTGGCCACTTCTGGAACATCCAGGTACCCCGACGGAAACGACAACAAAAGCTAATTACGATCATACAACCTTGCATACAACAAAACATGTAATGTGACCATCATGATTTTTAATTCCTATGTATGTGGTCGTATCAAAAGTGGTCACACTCTTGGTTGACCATTTCTGAAACTTTCTGGGGCGCCCTGAGGGAACCGATGGCCAGAATCAATTTGGTTCATTCAGCGACGGTTTCATCATGTTTTTCGAGAATATGCTTGTGGTTACTGCTAAAACTTTGAGAATGCCCTCAAGAGACTGATGGCATATTGAACAAACGCGTTCATATGACAAAATGCGGTGTGTAACGCATCTTGGCTAGGTCCAGAGAAATATCTGACAGGATAAAATAATGCCTGATGGAACTTCCGAAGGATTCCCTGGCGTAATTCCTGGAGGAATCCCTTTCAAAATGTTTGAAGGCATCCTCAACGGAATTTCTTGAGAAACGTCCATCTGGGAATTCCTCCGGGTTCTCCTCTTCCAATTCCTCCAGGAGTTTCTCTAAGAGTTCATCCTAATTTTTTTCCTTAAGTAAGTATGAAAGTTTCTTTTAAAACTTCTCCGGGAATTTCTTCTGTAATTCCGCACAAAGTCCTTCCTGGAACTCCTCTGGGAGTTTCTTCTTAAGTTCCTCTGGAATTCCCCCCGGCAGTCCCTTTTAAATTACACCAGGAGTTTCACGTAGAATTTCACTGTGAGTTTGTCATAATTTCTCCCGAGAGTTTATGCTGAAATTCTTCCACAGGGAGTTTCTCATGAAATTCCTCCGGGAATTTCCCCAGGAATTCCTACGGAAGATGCTTGTAAAATTTCTTTAGTTCATTCTAGAATATCGCTGGAAGTTCCTTCTGAAATTCCTCCGAGAGTTCATCCTGGAATTCTTCCGGGAGTTCACTCTGAAGTTCACGCGGAAACTCCAACGGTAGTTCGACCTAGAATTTATCTGGGAGTTCGCCATAGTATTCCTTCAGAGTACCATCCGGGAGTTTCCTCCTAGAATTCCTCTTGAAATTCCTCATGGAACTTCCTGGATCCCAAAAATGCTTCAGGAGTTTATCACAGAATTGCTCGGATGTTCCTCTTGAAAAACGTCCGGGAGTTCCTTCAGGAAATCTTCCGGAAATTCCTCTGGAAGTTCGTCCTGCAATTTCTCCTAAAGTTGTTTCTGGAATTCTTTCTGGAAATTCTTCTGGAATCCTTCTAGGAGTATCTCTGGAGTTAATCTGAGAATTCCTCCCAAAATTCCTCCTTTCTTACCGAAATTTCTCTGAAGGGTCACTTTGAAACACCTTCTGAAATTCCCACAGGAGTTGCTCGTGAAATTTCTCATTAAATTTCACAGGGGACTCTACTTTTATTTCTTAGGGGGGTTTGCCTTAGAATATCTCTAGGAGTTTCTCCTAAAACTTTGGGACTTCCTATTGAAATTCCTTCTGGAGTTCCTCCTCCTCTTAGAGTTCACGCTGGAGCCCCTTTCATTCTGAAATCCTCCGGGAGTAAGTCATAGTATTACTTCGGATTCTCCACTTGAATACTCTCCACGAGTATCCTCCTGGTACCTCTATGAGAGTTCCTCGAAGATCCTGGAATTCCTCTATGAGTTCGTAATATTATGTCTTCGGATGTTCCTCTTGAATACCCTCCTGGAATTCCTTCGAGAGTTCCTCATGAAATGTTACCAGGAGTCCCTTCTGAAATTTCTCTAGGAATTCCTTCTGGCAGATCCTCCTGGAAATCATCAGATAGTTCCTCCTAGAATTCCTGCGGAAATCCTTTCGGTAGTTCCTCCTGAAACTACTTCGTGAGTTCATCCTAGAATTTCACAGGGAGTTTCTCATGATATTCCTGCGAGAGTTCATGCTGGAATTTCTTCGGGAGTTCCTTCTTGAGTTTCTTAGGTTATTTTTTTTGAAATTCCTTCAGGATTTCCTCGAGGAATTCCTGCGGGAGCTGCTCGTGGAATTTCTCCTAGAAAGTCAACGGAAGTTTCTCCTGAAATTCCCACGGGAGTTTGACCTGGAATTTCCGTAGAAGTTCCCCTGGGATTTCCTCCCAAAATTCCTATGGAGATTTCTCCTGGAATTCCTTCGGTAGTCCTTCCTGTAATACCTTCGAGAGTTCGTAAGAGTATTTCTTCAAATGTTCCTCTGATTGTTCGGATCCTGGTGGCCGCTCTAGCTACACCAAAGTTAACGAACTTCTGGGAGATTCCCTGGTCTTGTTCCTGGAGAAATCCCTATCAAAAGTCGTTAAAAATAATTTGTGGCGCTAGTGATTTCTGACAGATGCTGTGCCAGTTATTTTTCCAGAAGCTCCACCATGTATCATTCCATGAGTTTCGTAAAGGATTGTGCGTAGTGTTTCACCAGGGATTTTACTGAAGATTCACTAGTAATTTATCTTGAATTCCACCACTGACTGCTCCAGAAGTTCAGCTAGAAGTTCTTCCAGAAATTTCTCCAACAGTTCCGGAGGGTATTCTTCGTGGTGTTTATCAGGGATGTTTCCTGGAAATCCATCAGGGGTTGCTCTTAGAGTGCTGCTTCATTCCCCCAACAGCGGGGGTAAAAAAAAGAGTACTGCAGGTGATTACTGCTGCAATTCCTCTCAAAATTTCTTTAGAAATTCCGCCATACAGGAACTCCGCTAAGAAATTCATACAGGAACTCCGCTAAGGATTCCTCTAAAATTTACGCAAATTACTGCTCATGAATTCCATCTGGGAGATTCATCTAGGAGTTCCGCAAGGGCAATGCACTGCATCTGGATTATCTCTGCCAGATATTTATTCAACAATTCCAACAGAGATTTCCTCAATATATTAGTCAGAGATTCCTCAAACATTTTGCCAGACGTTTCTCAAGAAATTCCGTTGAGGATGCCTTCAAACATTTTGAAAGGGATTCCTCCAGGAATTACGCCAGGGAATCCTCCGGAAGTTCCATCAGGCATTTCAAAGGAATGAAGGAATTTCAAAAGAATAACCTAAGAAACTCAAGAAGGAACTCCCGAAGAAATTCCAGCATAAACTCTCGCAGGAATATCATGAGAAACTCCCTGCGAAATTCTAGGATGAACTCACGAAGTAGTTTCAGGAGGAACTACCGAAAGGATTTCCGCAGGAATTCTAGGAGGAACTATCTGATGATTTCCAGGAGGATCTGCCAGAAGGAATTCCTAGAGAAATTTCAGAAGGGACTCCTGGTAACATTTCATGAGGAACTCTCGAAGGAATTCCAGGAGGGTATTCAAGAGGAACATCCGAAGACATAATATAACGAACTCATAGAGGAATTCCAGGATCTTCGAGGAACTCTCATAGAGGTACCAGGAGGATACTCGTGGAGAGTATTCAAGTGGAGAATCCGAAGTAATACTATGACTTACTCCCGGAGGATTTCAGGATGAAAGGGGCTCCAGCGTGAACTCTAAGAGGAGGAGGAACTCCAGAAGGAATTTCAATAGGAAGTCCCAGAGTTTTAGGAGAAACTCCTAGAGATATTCTAAGGCAAACCCCCCTAAGAAATAAAAGTAGAGTCCCCTGTGAAATTTAATGAGAAATTTCACGAGCAACTCCTGTGGGAATTTCAGAAGGTGTTTCAAAGTGACCCTTCAGAGAAATTTCGGTAAGAAAGGAGGAATTTTGGGAGGAATTCTCAGATTAACTCCAAAGATACTCCTAGAAGGCTTCCAGAAGAATTTCCAGAAAGAATTCCAGAAACAACTTTAGGAGAAATTGCAGGACGAACTTCCAGAGGAATTTCCGGAAGATTTCCTGAAGGAACTCCCGGACGTTTTTCAAGAGGAACATCCGAGCAATTCTGTGATAAACTCCTGAAGCATTTTTGGGATCCAGGAAGTTCCATGAGGAATTTCAAGAGGAATTCTAGGAGGAAACTCCCGGATGGTACTCTGAAGGAATACTATGGCGAACTCCCAGATAAATTCTAGGTCGAACTACCGTTGGAGTTTCCGCGTGAACTTCAGAGTGAACTCCCGGAAGAATTCCAGGATGAACTCTCGGAGGAATTTCAGAAGGAACTTCCAGCGATATTCTAGAATGAACTAAAGAAATTTTACAAGCATCTTCCGTAGGAATTCCTGGGGAAATTCCCGGAGGAATTTCATGAGAAACTCCCTGTGGAAGAATTTCAGCATAAACTCTCGGGAGAAATTATGACAAACTCACAGTGAAATTCTACGTGAAACTCCTGGTGTAATTTAAAAGGGACTGCCGGGGGGAATTCCAGAGGAACTTAAGAAGAAACTCCCAGAGGAGTTCCAGGAAGGACTTTGTGCGGAATTACAGAAGAAATTCCCGGAGAAGTTTTAAAAGAAACTTTCATACTTACTTAAGGAAAAAAATTAGGATGAACTCTTAGAGAAACTCCTGGAGGAATTGGAAGAGGAGAACCCGGAGGAATTCCCAGATGGACGTTTCTCAAGAAATTCCGTTGAGGATGCCTTCAAACATTTTGAAAGGGATTCCTCCAGGAATTACGCCAGGGAATCCTTCGGAAGTTCCATCAGGCATTATTTTATCCTGTCAGATATTTCTCTGGACCTAGCCAAGATGCGTTACACACCGCATTTTGTCATATGAACGCGTTTGTTCAATATGCCATCAGTCTCTTGAGGGCATTCTCAAAGTTTTAGCAGTAACCACAAGCATATTCTCGAAAAACATGATGAAACCGTCGCTGAATGAACCAAATTGATTCTGGCCATCGGTTCCCTCAGGGCGCCCCAGAAAGTTTCAGAAATGGTCAACCAAGAGTGTGACCACTTTTGATACGACCACATACATAGGAATTAAAAATCATGATGGTCACATTACATGTTTTGTTGTATGCAAGGTTGTATGATCGTAATTAGCTTTTGTTGTCGTTTCCGTCGGGGTACCTGGATGTTCCAGAAGTGGCCAATAATGGGGGCCATGTCTAGCATCGATACAACCTCAAACATATCTATGAAAATTCATGAAGGAAGATCCGTCGCATGACACATTTTCCTGTTAGAATATGATTATCCTCTAATGTCGGTTCTTCAGGGCATCCCGGAAGTTTCGGAAGTGGCACATGGGAACCATGGCCAGTATTGCTATGCAGTCACAAGTGAATTGACGAAAAATAATAAAAAAAGAGCCGTGGTGTTTTTCATCATGTTTTGCTAAATAAACGTAATTGACCCCTATCACCGGTTCTCCAGGTTGTTTCGGGTCATCCCGGAAGTTCCCGGAGTGGCCAGTGGTGACCATGTGGTCAATGATTCATCCTGACATCAGCTAATCATGCCTTACAAATTGCTGAACTTCATAACTGTAGTCAAGTCAGGTTTCATAATCTTGCAAGTAGGAGCCCGAACGCGCGCATTCCGCCACCCACGAACCACGCGTTGATAATTTCAATCAAAGCCACCCTGCCCACCTGGGTGCACCCCAGTAAAACCCGCAAAATTTTTCTAAGTCCAAATCGTAAACAACAAGGCCACGAAACGTCAAGGACTTAAAAGAATTTTCCCTAGCAACCGCGGCGTGCAGTTCCCTATTACCTGTCGATATCAAATTGAAATGAAATTTCTGTTTGTACTTTCAATAATTTGACAGGCTCAGGGTTCCTTATCGCATTGCGGAGCTGAAATGTTAATTACCATTAACCTTCACGTACCCGATCTCCGACAACTCATTTTTGAAATTCTAGCTTTTCGTCAATTTTTATCCGATTTTTAAGAAATCGCCCTCAAGTGGCCATGCAATATCTGGAACCATTCCGAGGATATTCCGGATTGTCAGGGGGTTGCAAAATGTCTAAAAGTGATTATTTCGTGTGTTATTGTGTTTGAACCATCAATTTTCAGCGAAATTTTTGTTGTGAACAATGAAACACAACTGCGATAACCAGATTTGAATGAGTTGGCCCATCCGGATCCCCGTAACAGGTTTCGCGGGGCCTCGTTGGGGACACTTATGGTTTTCAACATAAACGTGCCGTGCGACATATCAATCTTTATGATTTCCAAAGACTGAGTCAGAAACGATATACTGAAGTCTGTATCAATTAATATGACCATCTAACACAGGTTCCAGGGGGGTGTCATCGGGGACATTTCTGATTTGCAACCAAAACATGCCGTGCGACGTATCAATCTTCATGATTTCGAAAGAATGGGGCAGAAAAAATTGACTGAAGTATGTATCAACTGATGTGGCTGCTCCAGGACACCTGGAACAGGTTCCGCCGGGGCCTCTCAAACACAATAACACAAGAAATAATCACTTTTAGCCATTTGGCAAAACAGACTCCTCCCCCATCCGCTGACCGCAGGACAATCCGGAATATCTCCGGAATGGTTCCGGATATTGCATGACCACTTGAGTATAACAAACTAGCACCAATGTATGATCGATTGGGGCGACTTCAATAAAATCGGATGAAAATTGATGAAATGCCAGCATTTTGAAAATGAGTTGTCGGGGGTCGGGTACGTGAAGGTTAAAAAATATCATTTGAAGGGATTGTTTTGGGCTCAAAACAAGTAGTCCTTTTGTCGAAACATTTTTGAGTAAGAGTCTTATACTACTAAATTTTGTAAAATCTCATGATTATCTTTCCGTCACGCTTTAAATGTTTCACTGAACATTACATAGGTGTATTGTTTTGTTATTAAATATTGGGAGATTTTTCAAAAAATACGCTTGGTTTTTGGGCAAATGCCCAGGTGATTCTTGAGCATACCAGGGAATTTTCGGGCATAATCCTAGGGTATTCTTAGGTTGACCTCCAGGGAATCTTGATCAGATCTCCAGGAAGTTCTTTGACAGAGTTTCAGTAGTTTCATGGCCAGAATCTCAGGAGTTTTTGGACTGATTCAATAGATTCTTGAGCGTAATACGTTCATGGGTAGAATCACCGGTAATTATTTGGCAGACCTTCCGGGAGTTCATGGGCAATATCTCTGAGGGTTTTCGAAACGATCGCATTAGAATGTTGGTAGAATCCCATGGAATTTTTGGACAAAATCTCACTCAAGTACATTTTTTTAGTCAAATAAACTAGAGGATTTTTTTAGAACTATCATAAAACCAAATTTAAAAGTATTAGGATTTATAGTGGTTCTTCAAAATGTTACTTGGGCTGGTGACCTCAGCAGATAGTTGTAGAGGACTATTGAACAAAACCTCTGAGGTTTCTTTACCGCAATTTCAGAGAATTATAGAAGATGTTTGGGGAAAATTCCACGGGATTCTCACGCAGACATCCAGCAGATTCTTGTGCGGAATGCTAGGGAATGCTTGAGGAGTAATATCATAAGATTCTTGATCAAAATCCCTGAAAATTCTTGGGTAGAGTCGCAAAGGATTCTCAAGAAGAATATCAGGTAAGAACTTCAAATGATGCATGGCCAGAATCTCAAAAGATTCTTGATTATAGTCTCAGTGGTATTTTGAGGGAAATTCCCGAAAGATTTTCGGACATCTTAAGCACAATCTTGAGGGATTCTTGAGAGGAAGATATTGTTGAGCAGCATTTACGGGGTTCAAACAGAATCCCAGAGTACCTTAGAGGTTTGAGAGAAATCTCTGGCGACTGACTTTTGAGCAAGAGGATTCTTGGACAAAAGCCCTGGAAATTCTTGGACAAAATCTCAAGGCTTTCTTAGTCGCAATCCAGAGTTTTAGAGAAGAACTCCAGAGGATTCTTGAGTTGTATAACAGGGAATTATTGGGCTGAGGAGAGTCTTAGGCAGAATCATAGGGGATTTTATAGTAGATTTTCATGCGATTCTTGGGCATAATCCTGAAGGAATCTGGGCAGAATTCAAAGTATTGGGCAGAACCTCGAGGAATTCTTGGACAGAACCTCACAAAGTTTTGCCCAAAAATTGCCTGAGATGTAGCTTACGGGATACAAGTACCTCCTGGGAGTCTATTTTTCTGTTAAGCATGCACTGCTGGGATCTATTCGAAGCAATATTCTTGGATGTTTTTCCAAATACCAAATCATCATTTTAAGAATATATTTCTGGAATTGTCTCACAAAATCCTCCTGCAAACTCATTATTGTTAGTATTTTGAGATTATTTTCAATATATATAGAAAACGCTGTTTGGGGCTCCGCAGTGCCTCAAACGGGGGATTTCTTTCTCGCAAGAAAGAACACACGGGTTTTCACTTCAAACACTTTATTTACTTCACTTGGCGTTGTCCAAGCCACGCCAACGCTTGTAAGTACACTTCACCTTTTACTTAAACCTTACACTACTTGACCGTTAGCCGGGTCAAATGATACTATTTCGCAGTACGCAGAAACGCGTCTGCTTAAATAGTGCTCAAACATGTTGCACGACATAAATTCGAACCTTCTGGAACAATCCGGAAATCTGGTGTCACTGCAACTCACGCGGTCGGCTTTTTCCGCGCGCGATGACGGTGATGATGATGATGACGCTGATTTCCCGACGGTGGCGATGGCGGCAGCGCGCGCGGTCACTCACGAGCGCGTGTTTACATTGATGAGTGGCGATGATGGTGGTGCCGGCGGCGGGTGAGCAACTTGCAGCTGCTGATGGTGCTCCCACGTTTGACGTTTTCATCTTCTCTCGCATGATAGGGGAAAGTGGGGCACGTTTATCACCGGAGCGTACATGCTGGTAGCGAACAAACGCGTTTCAAGCAGACCCAACGTGGCGAGACACGTTCCAAAGAAAAAAAAATGTTCTTTTTGACCCTATGAAGATGAAATTTCAAATTTTACCAGTTTTTTTTATCCGGCATCTCCGGATTGGCGATCCAAAGCCTTAACCACTAGGCTAACTGGAAACCTCCTAGAATCTTCTGGAAAGAAAATTTCTAGAAGCTTCCTTGAAAGTTAATAGGTACATCAATGCATATGTGAAATATTTCGCTCAGCATGGTGCATCTCTTTAGAAAGCGCCAGAAGATATACTATTATATATTCACCTTGGTTCGTATATAACTGTTGTGGGGCTCTAACTCATGGAATGAAAGAAACTTATAGAACTTTCTACACGATTGATGCAGCAATGGAACGATGCACCAATGCACTGATGTACCAATAACGCAACAATGCACGATGGAACAATGCAAAAATTGTATAACTGTCATACTGTGCGAGAAATTTCAATGAAACATTTTAAATCGTGACGAAAGGGCAGACTGATAACTCTAGGATTTAATGTCTAGGATTTTTAATCACAGATTCTTCTTGAAGGAAACCTTTTAAAGGATTCCAAGAAAGCTATTACATCAATGCATATGTGAAATATTTCACACAGCATTGCGCGTCACATTGAGAAACGCCAGAAGATATACTTCCAAGTAATCACCTTTTGACTGTAAATGACAATTGTAGGGTTCTATTCCAAGAACGGATAGAAAATTCTTGAATAACTTTTAAAGAAACTGCTGAATTGCGAAATACTGCTTTACAAATCCTTTAATTCATCGATGTACGTCCAATACAACGATTCACCAATGCAATTATATACCAATATGCATTGATGCACTAATTCAACATACAGGGTGCGGCAGGAAAAAATGCGAAAAGTTCAAGGCACTATTACACGCTAAATATGGGATATATATGACTATTTTTTCATGACAGTGTATCAGTCAATGTCTATATTCTAGCACTGCAAAATAAAAATGAACATATTTGATGTTTAACATGTGATAATGTGAGCCTAATAAGCGGGTATCAATAAACTGCGCGCCCAATGGTCATTAAACAAAATGACTATAACTGTGAACAAATTAGCTTAAATTTGATGAACAACCAGACCACACTGATCCAAAGCCATGTAGTTTCACATACTAGATGAAATAAGTACATATATTTGATGATATTGTAGAGAAATTTAAAAATTTTGTTTTATCAGATACGAAATTCAGCGACCTGTGTACTTTTCTGCGGTTTGAAAATTCTGATAGTCTTCAGCTTCAGGCGCCGCCCTGTACAGATTAGTGAACAAAATGGGAAAATTTTTAATTCACTTTTCAGAAAACAAGCCTATTAGAGATCATGGAACGTTGAAAAATAGATAGGTTAACGTCAAATGGACGAAAACGAGGATTAAAGTTGAAAAACACTTTCGCATTTTTTCCTGCCGCATACTGTAGGTACAATGCTACATACAGTTCAACGATTATTGTAGCTTTCATATTGTAAAACATTTCAATGAAACATTTCAAAGTGTGACGAAAGGACAGACTATTCTGGGATTTTATACATGTGATGATGAAGTCACCACGATTTTAGTCGCCCAAGAAACATTTTGATGGCCAATCAGACTTCAAGCGGGTTTCAAAACCTTCATAAAACTTAGTAACTTTAATTTTGGTTCTATGATGGTTCTCGTTCAGTCTATAAAAATATTACTTGGGCGTGATTTCACGTAAACTCATAGCATATGCAATACCTTACAATACATACTTCATCACTAGCACTTTTTCTCACTCAATCCCATGTAGTTTCTTCTGATAATTGTTCTTCTAGACGTTTAAAGCGAACGATAATTAAAAAAATATTTTACAGACAGTTCCCAGGATTTCTTTTTATTTTTTTTATTTCTTTCTGAACACCTTTAAAAGCTTTCCCAGGACCTTTCTAGAAATTTCCTTCGAGCGTTTTTAAGTAGTTTTTCTGCCATTATTTACAGACGTTTACTTTTGACGATTTCACAGATTTTCAACCAACATTTCTAAGTACCTAGTTTTCTGTTGAAAATTCTCAGATGTTTCGTCTGAACTTTTCTTAGATTTCCCTTGAATTTCTCGAAGGTTTCTTCAAGAGGTTTAATGACATAGTTTTCTGGAATTTAGGATTTTTTTTGGGGATTCTTTCGCTCAGTTCCAAAAATTTCCTCTGACCGTTTTCAGATAATTCGTAAGGATATCTGTAGATGTTTAGATGGTGTTTCTGGGCGAATGTCAAAGGTTAATTGCTGGCATTGGCGTACCCGGCTTTTTCTTTTTTCTAGCTTACTTTCCTGAACAAACACAGTAAACAAAAGGATAGAGAAAAGGGTCATTCGTCCGCCTTTTCATTCCGCTCTTTCATGTGTTTGTTTAGAAGAGTGAGCGCCAAAGGATTTTTAGGCAGAATCACTGGCGATTCTTGAGATTTCAAAGATTTCTTCGGTAAAATGTCAGAGGATATTTGACCACAATTTCAGATGATTTTTGTACAAAATCTCAAAAGCTTCTTGGGCAGAATCTCAGAAGATTCTTGAACAGAATTTCAGAGGACCGACTCCTTGGAGATTCTAGGACTGAATCGGGTTCTTGAACAGAATCTACAATCCAGAATTTCAGAATGACACGAATGCCACAATAATGGTAAAGTATCGTTAATAAATAGTAATAATAATAAAAATTTCAAATGATTTTCGGGAAGAATTCCAGAGGCTTCCTCAGCAGTATAACAGAACATGGGCGGACAGTATCCTAGGGTATGTTTTAGCAGAACGTTAGCAGGGGAGGTGAGCAGAATCACATGTCATTTTCAGCCTGTAAATCCCCTGAGATAAAACATAAGAATCTCCTGGGATTGAGCCCAAGTGCTTTCTGGGATTTCGTTTTTCTGTTGAGAATGCACCACAGGAAGATAATCATTGAACTATTTCTGGATGTTACTAAAGATTTTTTTGTTTCTGTTGCTTAGATGTTCTCGAGAATCGACCTAGAATTTTTCTAATTTTTTTCATGGTCTTTTTGTTATAATTATTTAGGAAGATTCCATGTCCATGCCATACGCAATACATTGCAATACTCACTCACTCACTCACTAGTACCAAGCAGATGCTACATACTCACTAACCTACTATCTCATTATCTTTCTTACTCATTGATTGACTCACTTACATATATACTCACCAGCTCTTAGACTGCCTGACTAGAAAAATATGTCAACTTTATAACACATTGTGTTTTGATATTATGAAATTTTTCAATAACTTATTATGTTATAAACTAGATACAGGATGATGTTAAAATAACTAAAATTGTAACAAAAAGTACATCGGTCTAATCAATAATAACCTATTTTGTTATAATCAAATCAAAATTAAAACACAATATGATATGAATTTTAGCTTCAAGAAAACTAGTTTCTATCATATTTTGATATTATTGTGTAAAATGATGTTCTGATTGTCAAAGAATCGAAACTAAGTTTTTTTCCCAATGAGTTATTGAAGAACTTTTAACATAATATGATACAATTGAGTTATAATATTTTTAAACACCAAAGATGTTAAACATCATTATAACACAATGAGTTATAAATATCATGGTTTGTTATATTTTTGTTAGAATCTTCTAGTTGGGTGAATCATCTATTCACAAATTATCTCACTAACTCACTCACATTCACGGGGCAGCTCTCACTAATCCACTAAAACACTAACTTTCTCACTCTGTAGCTGACTGATTTACTACCGCACTCAAGCTGAGCACTGCACTAACCTACTGACTAATTGAGTAAGTACTCACAAACACCCTCAATCAGCAAACTTTTAAGCAAACGATTGTTGAAAACGTGTAATAGAATTAAGCCTGTCTTAAGTTGTCTTTCGGCTTCGTAATGCATCAGAACATTTGAGCCTATTGCATAAAAATTTTGTGTTATGGGAAAAGCTTCAAGCTACGAGAAAAACAACATGAAATATCTAGAACATTCCGAATGCCAGTGGAATGTTCTGAAATCCACTGAAGTTTTCCAGTCTCTCACCGAAAATCCAATATTTTTATCGAGTGTTTCCCATGAAACTTTAGAAAAATGTAATCAATGATTTTTCCAGGATTTCTTTAGTAACGTCTTTCGAAAGATTTCATTGGGGCCCAAAACGTTTCCAGAGGACTTATCGAGAGGTCACTGCAGGACTTTTCTAGTAGTTTCCTTTGTGAATTTACGAAGGCTGCGTATGGATGTTTGCTTGGGACTCGTTTGTGCATTTGAGACGTTTCCTAAGGGTTCCCGCTTGATATTTTCAAGCAGAATCCTCTTGAAGTTTTCAGAAGTACCCTTTAGACTATTTTAAAGAAGTGCAGAATTAGCGAACGTTAAAATACTCGTAAATAAAAATTAAAAAAAAATATTTCAAAGAAAACTTCCTAAATTTTCCAAATGTCGCTTGATGTTCCCAAATGATTTTCATTTATGTTTCTTAAAATTTTCCAAATGTTTTCAATAAGCATTTTTCGAGGTATTTATTTCCAGAGATTTTTTTGTTTCTCAAAGAAAATAATTCAGATGTTTCAGTGGCTATTGCTCCAAAATTGTTTGAAAGATTATTTTAGAGAATCTTGCATGCAATTCTTCTAAAATTCCTCCATAAATTTGTATAGCAATTCTTTAGTGATTCTTTTAGACATCCTTTGAGAGATTCTTCCGAAAATGTAGCGAAAGATTCATTTAGAACGCCATTCGTGCATATCTTTGGAAATTCCTCCTTGGATTCTTGTAAAAAACCTCCAGGTATTTCTTCAGGTATTTCTCTGTTTTTTTTTTTTGATTTCTGACAGAAATGCCTTCTTAGATTTCTCTGAGATTGTCTCCAGAAATTCTTCTAGCTAGTCCTTTAGAAAATGCATAGTTTTCTCCAAAGTTACTTATCGTAGAAATTGATTATGAAACCCATTCATAAAACCGTCCTTGGATTGCTTCATAAAATTCCTTTCCGAAAGTCTTCCGTGGATTTCTTTTGTATGTTTCTTAAGAGCATCTTCCACCCAAATTCCTCTAAAATGTTCTTCAGAAAAATCTACAGATTCCATCAGAAATGCTTTCAGCGATTCTTTCTGATAATAAAAAAACAGGTTTCCTCAAAAAACATTACAGTGACCCCACACCGATGAATCACCTCAATTTTGTACACCATTAATGAATCACCATGTTGATCAAATGAGTGATCCATAAACTGTGGTCATTTTTGCCGATTCATAAATTGTGGGGTCACTGTACAATAATCCTTCAGAAATTCATTCGAATATTCCATCAGAATTTTTTCCAGGATTTTCTTTAGAAATTGCTCTGTAAATTCCGTCAGAAATTGTTTCAGCAATTTTGTCCTAGGATTTCTTTATGAAATACTATATGGATTATTTACAAAATTACTCCTCGGATTCCTTCAGAAATTACTCTAGGAGTTATAGCGCTTATAATCTACCAAATTTTTATTCAGAAAATATTTCAGCAAATTTTTCAGAAGATCTTTCAGAGATTTTTTGAGAAATTTCTCCAAGGCTTCCTTCAGATATTTCCTCAAAAATTTCTCCAGAAATTTCTGCAAGAACTTTTTAAGGTATATCCGGGTGGGTTCCGTCTGAAACTCCGATAGGATTCGCTTAAATAGAAAATCCTTCGGAAAAAACTCCTTATAAAACTTTATTAACTCTTGTTAAATCTACCAGAAATTCCTTCAGACATTCCGAACAGGTATTTTTTCAGCAAGTTCTGGCTCTGGATTTGTTCAGGATTTCCTATAGGGATTCCAATAATCATTCACACAGAACTGTTTCCTGGATTTTTTTCTGGAACTCATAAAGAAATTCCAGCAGGAATTGCTCCAGAGATTCTTGCACTATTACTTTCAGTTATGCTGACTGGCATTTCTCCAGAAATTTCTTTAGTATTTTGTCCATATATTCTTCTTGTGTTTTCCCAGAAATCTCTCCAACATTAAAGCATAACTCTCCACGTAAGTTTCTCCACCGAATCTCAAGGGAATTTATTCAGACGTATTTCTAAGGAATTTCCATAAGAATTCCTTTAGAAATATATCAAGTGTTCATTTCTAGGGATCTTTAAAGAAGCTTATTTACGCGTTTCTTCTGGAATTCCTTCAGAAACACTCTCACAGAAATTCCTCAAGTAATTTGAATCAAGAATTTCTACAAGAATTTTCCCAAAAAAATCCTCAATATTCTTTGCCAGGAATCTCACCAAGAGTTTCTCGAGGTTTTTACTGCAGTAATTCTTCCCGGGATTTCTCCAAGAATATCCCTGGCATTTCTTGAGATATTGCTTTGGAGATTCATTCAAGAATACTTTCTGATATTTCTTCAGGCAAACTTAAGAATTTGAATCAGGGATTTTTTTTTAATATTCCCGATCGAATTGGTTCTGAAGTTCCTTCAAGGATTTCTTCCAGAATATCCCTAGAGACTTCTTCAAGAATATCAGCAAGGGATTCCCGCAACGGAGTTTTTCAGAAATTCCTCAAAAATTTTCTCTTATAACCCTTCAGTGATTCTTTTGGAAATTCTTCTAAATGTTTCATCAAGAATTCCTCGAGAAATTCTTACAAGGATTAAATTTAGCAATTGTTCCTGCAGCTCCGTCAAAACTATCTCCTGAGTTATCCCTCTTTGGTTGGCTTTTCGGTCCAGATAAGTTAATAAGCGGGGTGATACTATTTCATCCTACGTTTCGACCCTTGGTTTGGGTCTTCTTCAGGTAGATTCCGTCAGAGATTCCTGCAGGAGTTGCTTCAGATATTCCTACAGGTTTTTTTTTCGGAAGTTCTTCCAGAAATGACACTAAATATTACTGGATGAGTTCATGAAAGAACCTCTGAAGGTATTTCCTAAAGAAACCCCTGGCGAATTTCCTAAGAAATCTCTTACAAAAACTCTTGTTGATACCTGTTGTAGCATGGTCACTTTTGTATAAATATTATTTTAAGAATTATTCAATATATAATAGAAAATGTATATAAAATGTACATAAATTGTATAATAAATTAAATATTTTTCATGTTCTTCAATGTTAATTTATTATTCGTGTTAATTTATTTTTCAATTCAATTTATTGTTTTCATTGTCAAATGTACTATATTCCAAAGTTCACTATAAATGTTTTGCGATATTCAATGTCACCATTCAAAATGACATGCACTTCAAAACCGCATACAACTTGCATGCAAGTCGCCTTCACAAGTCTAATACATGTAAATACGATTCCTGCCGTTCTATCCACTACACCACGAAACCCGAACAATCTCGAGGTTCAATGTTCAAGCCCGAACTCTCTCGATAAAATTGGATCGGGTATTTAAAAATAGATGGAGCGATACAGATCATTCAGATGGGTATGAAAGTGAAAGAGATAGCGATTTATTCGGTTCTCATTCGTGGTTGATGAGAATTGTCGTTTGAAAAGATCGTAAAATTACTTCGGTAATTTTACGTATTTCCGGCCACGAAGTCTTGGGATCCGACCTTATCTGAGGACTAACAGAACTTCTACTCGTCCATTTTGACCTGGACCGTGGAAGAGGCGGGAGTGCGTGTTCTAAGTTTAGTGTCGCGGTGTGTTATATTTGGTAATACTTAAAAATGTGAGAAGTCTTCTAGATTAAATTAAATGTTACTTTTTCGTTCCTTTCCGTTAGTTAGCCAGTTCAATAACCTAAGCCAAAAGGTTACGTGCGGTCAAGTAGATTGTGTGTGCGTGTTAGTGAATAGAAAAAGGTAATTGATATTTTTTGTTGTGTGGAGTGAACTTTTTCGTTAAACGTGTCGAACAGCCGTTCGACGGCTTTTTATTTAGGATTTGATCCACGGCCGAAAGCTCGGCACACCGCACCTTTTTCGCCAAACGCGCTCTCGACCCCACGTCGCAGCGTCAAAAGTCCCGGTTTGAGGGGAAAGCCGGAAGGGAACAACCGTTCCGACAGAGCGGCCAAACCACGTTTTTCTTTGGTGTTCGTGAAGTAGACACCGTACCCACCAAGCCACCGACGACCCCCATCGTCAGATCCGCCATCAAGCAACTTTTTCGGTGATCGGAACATTCACCCACCGGAGGCGGCCGAAACCCACGTTTTTCTACGTCGGCCATGTGGTAGTCACCTTACCGACGAAGCCATCGACGACCCCCATCGTCATCGACACCGAGAAGCAACTGCGCCGGTGATCCGGTCCATTTAGCGACCGGCAGCGAGAAAGGCGCACTTTTCGAACCGCCGCGCGTCGCACGTATTTGGAGGTAGCGGCGCAATACCACCGGAGGATGCGGTAAGAATAGCGTGCTTCTTTACCAAGCCGTCCGTCGACCGCCACGCCGTCGCTTCTGTTTTGTCGACGGCATTGATGAGCAGCTAAAAAGGTACCGTGAGTAGACAAAGCCAATCTAATTAACCATGCGCATGCGTTAGAATACTCCACACACTAACCGAGCTCGGAGAAGAATCGTTTCGATAAACGTCGATTGAACCAGATTAGGAACAAATTTAGACCGCACACACGTAGGGAAAGCTAGGAAGAAGGAAAAGCGAGATAGCATGGAAAGGAACATGCGTTAATAAACCTAGGTTATCAAATTTGAATAAATGTTTCGTTAGTTTTTGTTACCTTCAAATGCTGTTTTTGTAGAATGTTAGTGCTTTCCCAGATGTAACAGTTTTTTTGGTCTTCGAGATTTCTCACGTTCGCGTCGTTCTACCTGTTTTTTAGTTATTTTTGTACGCCAGGGTAGACTGCCTGGGAAATCAGTCTCTCCACTCACGTGTCCGAAGCTAACAGGGAAATTTGAATTGGTGAGTTCTTCCAATGATGATACTCGTGAGTGGTGTCTTTGTGAGTCGGTAGAACGACGGTTAGCATCAACCATATTTTGAGAATCGCTTAAGGCGACCTCTATAAGTGAGATATCTCGATTAGCCGTACTTTTGAGTTTTCTGTATCGTCCCTAAATCGCTATTTGGTCTCTTATAAAACAAACCCGCCCTGAGGTTGGGTTTCTTGCCGGGCAAACGAAACTCGACAGACGGTCCTCTTCGGAGGTGGCGCTTAAGCCGTCTGTTTTCGGAGCCAGGGAACGAAGCAGAAGACGGGAAAACTCTAGCCGCAATTTGCGTGCTACACTGTGAAGATTGCTTGAAGATATTCTTAACGATTTTCTGAACAAAAATCCTGAAGCAAATCCTGAAGCATACCCGAGAAAAATCTTCCTTAAAAAAGATTAAGAGAGACTTTTGGAGGAACTCTAGATATATTTCCAACGACAAATTGATTGACAAAATTGTGGAAGGTTTTCTGGAGAAATCTGTATCTGGAGGAATTTCTTAAGAAACCCTTAAAAAGTACGCAGAAATCTCAGCAGAAGCTTGGATACTGGGGATTTTTTTTTTAAGGTGAAGGTATGACGAAGCCACACCCTGAATATTGAAGAGCACAAATTTGAAGAATCAATTGACGGTTTGCACTGAAAAGCATTCTCTCAGAATCCAATTAAACAATTTTTGAGGATGATATTTTTTTTAATATTTTGTAAAAACTTTGCTAATTTGTTTTTCTTCAATATTTATCTTCATTTCATAAATTTGATTAGAGCTCAAGTTTTTTGACCGATTTTTTAAAGTGTAATTTAAAAATGGCAAGACCTACCAAAGTGTTAAGGCAACATTTTTCTATCACAAGAAAACAAGCTGTATTTTTTTAAAGTGTATCAAAAATTCTCAAATGTTGACTGTTTTTCAACCTATTAGGGTGACGATGGGTATTCTCGGCAGTTTTGTTCTCTTCGTCATGAGGGGTTTTTGACGGCCGAATTTCTTGAAACTTGGGCATATAATTCAGCTTAGTTGGGAACGATTTGAGGTCAACTCTGAGTTCAACAGCTTTCAAAAAAACCCCCATGACGAAGAGAACGAAACTGCCGAAAATACACAATTTCCCCTATATGTTATAAATTTTATTAAATTCACTGGTGTCGAAGATATGACAGTTCTAAAATTAGTTGTCTTAAAAATAGTGTTTTTTCGAGAACGATTCTAGCTTTGCGAAAGATTAACAAATCGAACTCAAACTTGTACCAATAATGCACATAAAGTAGGTTGACAAAAAGTCAAAATTTGAGAATTTGTAATGCACTCTAAAAAAAGTTACAGATTGTTGAATTTTTTTGTGAGAGTAGAAAAAGATGCCTGTCCCAAAAAATTTGGCCACCCTCTGTATAAAAAACTTATCGATAATAATATGTCTTCTGTAAACTTGTAGTGCATGCTTGTTTTCAGCATAAACTAAATCAACCTTGGGTAATGGTATCAGATCTGATGGCAAACAACAAAAGAAATTCTGAAAAATCTAATCCGGAAATTTCAACGTCTACCGTCCCGTCCAAACATCAACCTCTACTAAAGACCCAATCGGGGATTAAAACCCCTAATCACCGCCTAGTTGAGAGTACCCCTTGAATTCCGCCAGTCAGTAATCGGGAAAAAGCTTAAGCTGTGTACACTTTTTTTTATCGATCTCAGCGCTTTTTGGTCCAGGCGATTAGTTAACAGCCTCACATGCATCGTCATCTTCGTCATCATCATCGCCGTCGCTGATCTTTTGCAACATACTTGCTTGCTCTTCGGCTCTCTCTTGAGACGGACACCGACGACTATGACGACGGCGATGATGCCCGGGATTTTTTTTTTCGTGAGCGTGTGTGACTTTCTAATGTGCATCGTCTTATGTGTTTTAACCCTCAGCATGGGAAGCTAGCATATTTTGTGGGCCTGTGGAATACACAGTCTAAATCTATATTAGTATCTAACCAAAATTGGATCTTTTTCAATTTAATATCGATTCAAATGAATTTTGACATAATTTCAATTGACGGTCATAAGACATCAAGTGAAATTCACTCGAATATAACTGAGTTTCAGTTGACCCTCAATCGAATATCACTTGAGCCTCAAATGAGATTCAGGTAAATTTCGTCTCATATAAATTTTAATCACATTTGGGTTTTGTTTTCAGAGTCAGATCTAGAAAAAAAAAATCATCGCTACTTAATGTCAGTGGTAATTTACCAGTGATATGATATTAGTGATATTGACCACTACTGTACAATTTTACATGATAGAACTTTGACTAGATTTCGACATTGCATTAAATAATAAGCACAGACAAACAGACGTAACACTCTTCAAAACGACTTGGCACATGCATTTAACGATCAATTCAAATTTCATTTCATTTGCGCGATTCTTCCACCAGAGGCGCTAGTGTTCTATCGCTTTGACGTTTGCCAGTGTACACGTTGCTGAATGATGCAAACGAAAATTACAAGCAGTTTGTGTAGTGGTGTGCGTGTTAGACAAACGTTAAATCGAAATCCATCATGGCCGACAGTGTCTCGCGCGGTTCTACCAACAGGTGGCAGTACGCTCATAAAAAAGACACTGGGCAAAGTTTTTGATGAATTTCCTCTAAGAGTTACGTCTGTTTGTCTGTGTAAGAAGTCTTAGAACAAAGCCAATTTCATTTGTGACTGTTCCAGGAACAATTTTCCATTCATCAACGATTTAACGTTTACCCATGAACTCCCTGAGGTATAGTCGCAAAAATCTTCCGAGCCCATTAGAGGGTACTTTTACTCAATGAGCGCACGACGATGGCGGCCTATGGGAATCGGCTAATAGCCTAAGGGGCCCTAAGGCGCTCATCTCGACTAAACTCAAAGAAGGTTCATGTTGGAGGACCACACTACTGATGCTGCTGCAGCAAGCGAAAGTTTAAGGGTGTCGTCCAAACAAAAAAGGGTTGAGAAACTAGAGAGACCCCAGCAGTGCGAATGTTTGGAAGAAGTTAGCGAGACTGCGTGTTTTATGTTTGGTAGATGACTCAACCGGTTGGTTGGCGCAGCACAGTGGTTCGAAATTATGGTTTGGTGACTAAAAACCTAGAGTTATCATCAATATCATTGTGAGCATCATTATCATTATCATCATCGCTATCACTATCAGATAATTTATATCACTATCAACAAATCGGAATTAATATCGAAACCAAATCGAATTCGAATCGAAATTGAATCGAAATCGAATCGAAATCGAAATCGAATCGAAATCGAATCGAAATCGAATCGAAATCGAATCGAAATCGAATCGAAATCGAATCGAAATCGAATCGAAATCGAATCGAAATCGAATCGAAATCGAATCGAAATCGAATCGAAATCGAATCGAAATCGAATCGAAATCGAATCGAAATCGAATCGAAATCGAATCGAAATCGAATCGAAATCGAATCGAAATCGAATCGAAATCGAATCGAAATCGAATCGAAATCGAATCGAAATCGAATCGAAATCGAATCGAAATCGAATCGAAATCGAATCGAAATCGAAATCGAATCGAAATCGAATCGAAATCGAATCGAAATCGAATCGAAATCGAATCGAAATCGAATCGAAATCGAATCGAAATCGAATCGAAATCGAATCGAAATCGAATCGAAATCGAATCGAAATCGAATCGAAATCGAATCGAAATCGAATCGAAATCGAATCGAAATCGAATCGAAATCGAATCGAAATCGAATCGAAATCGAATCGAAATCGAATCGAAATCGAATCGAAATCGAATCGAAATCGAATCGAAATCGAATCGAAATCGAATCGAAATCGAATCGAAATCGAATCGAAATCGAATCGAAATCGAATCGAAATCGAATCGAAATCGAATCGAAATCGAATCGAAATCGAATCAAAATCGAATCGAAATCGAATCGAAATCGAATCGAAATCGAATCGAAATCGAATCGAAATCGAATCAAAATCGAATCGAAATCGAATCGAAATCGAATCAAAATCGAATCGAAATCGAATCGAAATCGAATCGAAATCGAATCGAAATCGAATCGAAATCGAATCAAAATCGAATCGAAATCGAATCGAAATCGAATCGAAATCGAATCGAAATCGAATCGAAATCGAATCGAAATCGAATCGAAATCGAATCGAAATCGAATCGAAATCGAATCGAAATCGAATCGAAATCCAATCGAAATCGAATCGAAATCGAATCGAAATCGAATCGAAATCGAATCGAAATCGAATTGAAATCGAATCGAAATCGAATCGAAATCGAATCGAAATCGAATCGAAATCGAATCGAAATCGAATCGAAATCGAATCGAAATCGAATCGAAATCGAAATCGAATCGAAATCGAATCGAAATCGAATCGAAATCGAATCGAAATCGAATCGAAATCGAATCGAAATCGAATCGAAATCGAATCGAAATCGAATCGAAATCGAATCGAAATCGAATCGAAATCGAATCGAAATCGAATCGAAATCGAATCGAAATCGAATCGAAATCGAATCGAAATCGAATCGAAATCGAATCGAAATCGAATCGAAATCGAATCGAAATCGAATCGAAATCGAATCGAAATCGAATCGAAATCGAATCGAAATCGAATCGAAATCGAATCGAAATCGAATCGAAATCGAATCGAAATCGAATCGAAATCGAATCGAAATCGAATCGAAATCGAATCGAAATCGAATCGAAATCGAATCGAAATCGAATCGAAATCGAATCGAAATCGAATCGAAATCGAATCGAAATCGAATCGAAATCGAATGGAAATCGAATCGAAATCGAATCGAAATCGAATGGAAATCGAATCGAAATCGAATCGAAATCGAATCGAAATCGAATCGAAATCGAATCGAAATCGAATCGAAATCGAATCGAAATCGAATCGAAATCGAATCGAAATCGAATCGAAATCGAATCGAAATCGAATCGAAATCGAATCGAAATCGAATCGAAATCGAATCGAAATCGAATCGAAATCGAATCGAAATCGAATCGAAATCGAATCGAAATCGAATCGAAATCGAATCGAAATCCAGTTTGAACCACTGTGTCAAACAACGCCCGGATCGTCGATCCCAGTCGTGAACGTGCCCGCCCGGAGGCTTGATTTTAATACCCTTATTAGTTTTGTTTATCACATTTACGTTTTGGGGGGGCTACTTTCACGTGAATGAACCTCGACTTCGGGGCGTCATCATCGTCTTCGTGAACCTTTCTTTCTCCCTTTTTATTACCGGCTACAAACAATCTCTGGGCAGAGATTGGACAACCAACCGTTCGTAGTACAGAAGGCTAGGAGGTTTGGAACGGCCTCCAGCAGAGGTTTCGGGCTAGACACAATCATAAGTGAGTGACTGGGCAATAATTGGCGGATATGCAAATTATGTGATCTTTCTGAGCGCTTTGATGATGATTGATTGCACACACGTGAGAAAGGTGATATAACATAATTTGGAAAAGGTCAGTTACTACTGGGGCTGGGAAGCCTTGTGAGGTTATTATAGACTAGTTGATGTCGGTATTTAATATGACCATAACATGATGGATTTGACCAGAGATACACACTTCAAATGGGATAGCCGTGTGTCTCGTTTTGACGTAAGACACACTTTCGTAAACTTTGCTTTCAACATTGTTTTTGAGTAATTTAGAATGGAAAACCGATTCTTTTTAAAATAAGTAGCATAGGTGTTTAAATGCTATATTTTATTTATTTTGGGACAATTCAGGTGTCCCATTCGATGATTAGGCACATATTTAGTAAGAATATTTGGAGACTGCACCAACCGTTTTGGGCATGTAACACTCAGCTATTAGTTGATTTGCAGACTTTCGACATTATGAAACATTCGTGCTTGAAGCTAGACTTCAAATGAAGTTGTCGAGTGTCCCATTTTTGTGTATTACGAAATTGTCTTTGGTAAAATTAATTGAAATTAGAAACCAATACAAATAGCTTCTTACCCAAACTGAAGTTTTTAAGGTTGATCCGATCACATTCTTTAAATTTATTCAAGACCAACGGGTGTCCCAATTTCATATGGGACACGCGTTCAGACAGCAAACTTAACGTTGTGAAAGATTTTGATAGACATATGGACACACCATAATAGAATGTAACTCTAGTCCAAATAAGACAAACGCGTGTCTCATTTTTACAAGCGACATATGTTAAGATAATCTTCCAGTAAAACAATTTTTTATCAGTACAAGCATGTGTTTCATATTCAAATCAAACTAACGAGTGTCCCATTCCAACGTGGGACATCCGTTTTCCACATTTCTTCGCAATTCAGATTATTGCTGGCACTTTTCCTCCAATTACACATTTCGATTTGCTGCATTCCAGTGTAAGTTTTTCCACTTATCTAGCCGGAGCTCACCATGAGCACAAACCGATCGGGATCCAATTTTCGAATCTTTCTCCATCAACCGAAACATGTTTTTTCTCCAAATTTTGTTTTGCCCAATCAATTAATCAATTATGTTGTTGTCATTGGGACGGATTCCAGAGCATGGTTCGTCGATCCCTCGTCTCTTTCCCTTTCTCTGCAAACTCTAATTAGCCAATAATAGGTACGGTGCCATTTCCGTAACCTTCACCCCTTCGCTCCAACCCGATCGGAATGGAATTTTTCACATTCACTTTGTTTGTCGACGAGAGTACACGTGTGTGTATCTTATCGCTCTAGGGAGGAGAGTGGGAGAGCTGCTGCTGCTAATTGAGGTTCGGGGGTAATTAATAACCTTTCCAAAGACTGTCTGTGGCTTGTTTCTCTGTTAATTTCGACCGGATTGATCCTATCGAATGCACATATTGCCTAACAGAGACTCCAGCTTGGGTGAGATAACTTTAGGCGAATGTTATGCATACCACCGAAGGTACTTAGCTCCGGTCTTCAGGCTAGTTGAGTAATTGCTGCGAGTGGGATTGAAACATTTTACATTTTGCTTCGAAGATCAAGTGCAGTGGCAGTGTTGCCACTGTTGAAACCAAATCGGGATTTGATTTCGATTTCCATTCGATTCTAGAGATTTATTTTTTAATAACATGGAACGACCTCACCAATACTTACGACATATATTTTTATTCGATTTCGATTCGATTTGGATTCGATTTCGATTCGATTTCGATTCGATTTCGATTCGATTTCGATTCGATTTCGATTCGATTTCGATTCGATTTCGATTCGATTTCGATTCGATTTCGATTCGATGTCGATTCGATTTCGATTCGATTTCGATTCGATTTCGATTCGATTTCGATTCGATTTCGATTCGATTTCGATTCGATTTCGATTCGATTTCGATTCGATTTCGATTCGATTTCGATTCGATTTCGATTCGATTTCGATTCGATTTCGATTCGATTTCGATTCGATTTCGATTCGATTTCGATTCGATTTCGATTCGATTTCGATTCGATTTCGATTCGATTTCGATTCGATTTCGATTCGATTTCGATTCGATTTCGATTCGATTTCGATTCGATTTCGATTCGATTTCGATTCGATGTCGATTCGATTTCGATTCGATTTCGATTCGATTTCGATTCGATTTCGATTCGATTTCGATTCGATTTCGATTCGATTTCGATTCGATTTCGATTCGATTTCGATTCGATTTCGATTCGATTTCGATTCGATTTCGATTCGATTTCGATTCGATTTCGATTCGATTTCGATTCGATTTCGATTCGATTTCGATTCGATTTCGATTCGATTTCGATTCGATTTCGATTCGATTTCGATTCGATTTCGATTCGATTTCGATTCGATTTCGATTCGATTTCGATTCGATTTCGATTCGATTTCGATTCGATTTCGATTCGATTTCGATTCGATTTCGATTCGATTTCGATTCGATTTCGATTTGATTTCGATTCGATTTCGATTCGATTTCGATTCGATTTCGATTCGATTTCGATTCGATTTCGATTCGATTTCGATTCGATTTCGATTCGATTTCGATTCGATTTCGATTCGATTTCGATTCGATTTCGATTCGATTTCGATTCGATTTCGATTCGATTTCGATTCGATTTCGATTCGATTTCGATTCGATTTCGATTCGATTTCGATTCGATTTCGATTCGATTTCGTTTTCTAGATAAACGAAGCAAAATAAGAATAAAATGGAATAAACTCACCCATTCTACTTTTGTCTATTCATATCCGTTATAAAGAGAGTTAGAGTCAATTTCAAAAAATCTGGCAGCACTGCCACGTGAAGTCTAGCTTAGGCTTAGCTAAGGCGTAACCTACCACCAAATCCATGCCCGGCGTCCATAAATCAAGTGTCGATTGTCAAAAACAGCAAAAAATCACGTTCCAAGTATCGACAGGAGAGACTATTTGGAGTAACCACTTGCAGTTTGCGTGGACAACAAGTACCTCATTCCATTAGAGACCGACAGGCCTGTGGTGGCCTGCAAACACTTCTCACTTCTAGCCGAGTGCAAGAGAGTGCCAACAAGTGCTGCCCGGGCTCTAAAGTGACGGGTCGTTGACAAATGCAGTACCTTCACAGAGTACGGTTACTTGCGTGGGATGAGTCTAAGCCTCCACCACAAGCTGGTTGATGATGATAAAGTTGTCTTTATTTATGACTCTCTTTTGCCCCGAATCAGAGGCTCAGAGTTCGCGACTCGACTGTTTTGAAGTGATGGAAAAGGTGTGGTTCCGACAAACGTCTTCAAGTGCGGGTAAAGTTGTTTGGTGTAAATTTGTCAAACATTCAACTCGGAGTCCGAAACCGGATATGAAGAGGCGAGTGCATCGCCGCCCGATCGAGTTTTACACGGGTCCTTGAGTGACTGGCCGGTGTGATCTTCGTTGTTGATCGTTCGATCGTCGTTTGTTGTGAGGATGTTGTTTGCACAGCAAAGATGGACATTATCTATCTATGTAGTGGAGAATGGGGAATTACTCCCACCGTAAAGAAAAACAAGCTCGACGAAGTATGACAGATTTATGGCCATTTGATTTGCGATCGTTTTGGATCATAAATTTCCACTCGATCGTACATATTGGCGGATGGTTTAACTACATGGTTTGCAAAATGAACACTTCAATCAAGGTAGGTGGATTCTATCAACATTGTTTTATTTAAATTAAATTTAATTATATTTCAGGCAAGGAGCTTTTGCAGCAGTCTTGCGTCAGTTGTTAGGATTTTTATTTTTTTTTACGTTGATAAAAATATGAAAATAATATAAAAAACGAAAAAAAAAAATAAAGCGGGCGTATCACACAATGTGGAGCGGACTTGGTGTGATGGTTAAAGCACGAGAGTATCACGATAGAATCCCACTTCCGACAAACTCAGTGAGTTCTTTCTTCGTAAAAGAAGTAAAGCGTATATTTCAAGATGTCCCGGGTTAAAAAAATAAAAATGAGATGTCTCGTTATAAAGATAAAAATAAAAATAAAGTTTTACACAAGAAACACTTGATTTAACACGCATTGAGAACTCAATTCCATAAACGTATGAGTATTGTTCCTTTTTTTTCTTTTTTTTTTGTTTTTTTTTTACTTTTTTGTTATTTAATTTATTTTTATTTTTTTTTTATTTTAGTTTTTCTTTTATTTTTTAATTCTTTTTTTATTTTTATTTTTTTCATTTGCGCTGTGCTTTTTAAGACGTGCATCACTAAACATCACTATGACTTTCACGTATGTATGCGTGTGCACATAGACCGCTAGGATTGTTTGAATGAGCCAATTAAAGGGTTAACTTAAATCCATCATGGTTATCAAAAATCGTTAATTGTGGGTTAAACAATATAACCTCTTAAGAATATAGAATTTATTGCACGTTTCATGAAATAAATGCTTCAATAAATCCAGGAAGGTTTGTTCTGCATAGCCATGGAAGCTTTTTATTTTTTTATTAACTATGTTTTTTTTCTTTTATTTTTTTATAATTTCGATGTGATCGTATTATAAAGTATCACTATAAATTTCTTCGCACTCGTGTTTACACATACTCGTAAATAAAATTGTCTGAGTAGACAAGTTGAAACCATACAAAATATGAAAACCTTACTTAAACTTATAGTGATTTTAATTATAAAGAGAATACTATCTTTTTGTATTATTTTTGATTTTTTTTTCATTCGAGCCAAAACTGGATGCATTTACTCATTTTTTGATACTAATTTTTTTATTAAACAAGTCGATTTTCATACACATGTAGAGAAAGGATTAAGTAATCTCCTATTTTTTGTGGAAAATATTTTTCGGTAGCCTCGAATACATTCGTTATGCTCGGTTTCATCGCCGAGGTCTTATATGACCCTTCAGACCCCAAAAGGTTAAGAGGTTACTTTGAAAGTCAAAAAACAAGTCCACTTTTATTATCATTCTTAAACATTCTATTGACATCGAATGCCACTCTAGTGGTAAAGTATCTATAATAAACTAGTAATAATAATGATTCTATTGACAGGAGGCAACATGGAAGGGTAATTTTCAAAGAAAAAGTATTTCAATAGCTTTCTTTTTGTTTTTATGTCGGCTATAAAAAATATAAAAAAGTGAGAAAAGGGGTATTGAACTCCGGATTTGGAAAATATAAAAATAAATAAATTTTGCATGTCGATCAATGAGTTTTTGAGATATCGTGATCATGGTAATTGTACTTTCCAGAAAATAAATAAAAAATCCAGAGATAATCGCGTTTAATGCTTTGCTATAACCCCTTGTTATTTTGTCTCGCGCTTTAATTTCCACTCTTTCTTAGTTGCTAACAAATTCATTCAGCATTTTGTTTAGGCTTAATTATTCCAACAATTCCGTTGAAATTGACTTCGGCAATTTATCAAAAATTTGCTTCGGCAAGTTATTTGAGAATAACTATGAACATATCTTCTGAAACTTTTTTTTGACAATTCTTTTGGTTATTTTCTCGGGAATTATGTTGAAATTGATTTCGTCAATTTATGTGAAAATACCTTGAAAATCTCTTAAGGCAAACTACTATGGAATTTCTTCAAAAATTTCGTATTTTTTGCCATTTTTTTGGCATTTCCTACGGCAACTCCGTTGGGTATTCAATTGAAGTTGACTCTAGCAATTTATTTTCTTGTTTTTTCATTTACAATTTCGTTTAGACTTCACTTCAAATTCTGCACACATATTATTTGTGAGTTCTATCGAAAATTTCTCAAGTTTTTTTTTCAGTAATTCTTGTGGCAATTCCTTCGGAAATATTGTTAGTTATTCAGTTGGCATTGACTTCAAAAATGTGTATGGAAATTAATTTGTGGATTTCTCAAAAAAAAAAAATAAAATAAAATTTTCACGAAGATTTCCGGAACAGAATTCCAGAGAAACAGTTGAAGAATTTTTTTAGGTTATTTGAAGGAAGATTTTATGATGGCATTGCGGTAAAACAATCCAAAAGAGTTGGCCAATGAACTTCCAAAAGAATCATTAAAGAAAATTATCAAAATATTGCCAAGGGTACTTCCGATGAAATTTCGTAAGGAATTTCAAAAATAATTTTCGAAGGCATTGTGAAGAAAATTTCCAAAAAAGTATCTCAAATAACTTTCCGAAAGATTTTTTTTTAGAATATTTGCCAAGCAAAATCATTTTGCATCGCGCCTGTCACCTGCCATGATATCATCGTCGAGGCCACCACACTGCTTTGAACCTGACCTGCTTTGGTTATTTTTTGGCCAGGTATTGAAACAACTCATTTTTGGCCAGGGGGTGAAAAACACGAAACCAGAGAAGTAGGACAAAAATTGTGCTTGGTTATAGCTGTACTGGCAAATTCATAAATCGCCTTTGATAAGTGATTTTTGAAGAGTAGCGCGTCACTATTTGTTGCGTAGAGTTCATTTGAATGTAGCGTTGTAGTTATGAAGTTATGTGTTGCAGAGATGATTTCAAGTGACGACTAAAACTCATTCCTGCGATGGTGACAAGTGCGATTGTCACAGGGAATAAATAACAATAAAGATGAGTTTAGGTGGAAATGCTCACTAAGATGTGTTTGATTTTGGGTTCCGGACTTAGCAAAATGTTACTCGGAAATTCTCCCAGATGTTTCAGGAGTAATTCTGGGAAAACTTCCAGTGATTCCTTCAATTTTTTTTCCAGATGATTATGCATAAAATCATCCATCAGACAATCAATCCAAATATACCTCCAGGTTTTCAATATTTTCTTTCGGAAATTCTTTAAGACTTTTAAGAAACTCCTTCTCTCGGAAATTTTTCCGAATATTTTTCCAAAGCTCTTTTGGGAATTCTTCTAAAAGTTTTTAACTTTTAAGAAAATTATTCCAAGTGTTCGCTTGGGAATCCATTCAGAAATTCCTATAAAAGTTTTTTCAGGAATTATTCCCAGATTTCTTCGAAAATTTCTTCCGCGAGCTCCTTTAACATTTTTTTTTTCAGATATTTCCTCAGAATTCCAGAATCTTTCAAATGTGCATGCGAAAGTTCTTCTAGGAAGTTTCTCCAAAAACTTCATCAGGAAATCCTCCGGCAGTTCTTCCAGAAGCTCTTTGAGGAATTTTTCCAAACATTATTCTGATATTTTCTCTGGAAATTCTATGAAGACTTCTTACGAAAGTTTCTGCGGGGCTTTTCTAGAAGTTTCCCGAAAAATTCTTCCAGAAGAGTTGCGACAGTACTTTGAAGAAGTTCGTTTCGAAATTCTAAAACAAAAACACTGCTGGAGGTCCTGAAGCTCCTCCGAGAATTTCCTCCCCTAATTCTGGAAAGTTTTTTGAAAGGTCCTCTTTGAATTCTTTTAACAGAGCTTCTAAACATTCTTCCAAAAATTCTTCTAGAAAATCCATCGGGATTTTTTCGTGAGTTCTTTAAGAAATTCATTCTAGAATTTCTGGAGAACACTAATCGGGAAATTCTTCAAGAAGTTTCCCTTCCAGGAATCCTTCTGGGAATTCTTTGGAGCGTTGTTTTAAAAATTCTTTAAGTAGTTCTACCAGAAAGTCTTCCAGAAGTTCATTGAGTTTCATTGATCCAGAGTTCTTCCTTATTAAGCTATTCCAGAAGTGGTTCTGATAATTATTCCTGCAACTCTTCTAGTCATTTTTTGGAGCGTTGTTTTGGCAACTCTTACAGAAAATGGCTGTAGAATATCTTTCAGCAGAAAAACTATTCTTAGTCGTTTTTTTTCTTAAAATTCTTCCAAAATTATTCTCCAGATTTTTTTTTCCGATGTTGGTCCGGTAATTCCTGTAGTAATTCCTTCGGAAGGCCTTTCACGGCTTTTTCACGAATGTGGAGCGGACCTGATGTGATGGTTAAAGCACGTGACTATCACGTCAAGGACCTGGGATCGAATCCCACTCCCGACAAACTCCTTCGGAAGGGAAGTAAAGCGTGGGTCCCGAGATGAACTAGCCTAGGGCTAAAAATCTCGTTTATACAGACAAAAAAAAACGTTTTCGTGGATTTCCCAGACAACCAGTCATCGTATAAGATGTTGCATAAGATGATAAATTGGAGGCCATATGCGTGCATGCCTCCATTTAGGCGCATGTAAAATGTACGCATATCGCCTCCACTTTAACATCTTATACAACATCTTATACGATGACTGGTTGACTGGGTTATTTAGCATTTCATCCAAAGAAGCTTTCTCAGGAGTTCATCAGAATGCTTTATGCAAAATCACCAGGGATTGATGTAGGAGTTCCTCCTCAAATTTTCGCAAGAGTTCATTGAGCTATTCTACTGAGAGTTCTTCCGGCAACTTTAAGGAGTTCTCTAGGGACTGATCCAGGAATTCCATCAAGAAGCCCTATAATTTCTCCAGAATACTCTCAAAAGGTTTCCTCTAGATTGTTTTTTTTTTAAATTTTTCAAATCGATTCGATTTTTTCTGAAATTTTACCCACAATTTCACCAAGGATCAAGATTTTAACCAATCCCTTCTGATACTGTTTATAAAAATGTTTTTCTAATAATTGTCCCTGGAAATTCTCCTCGGAAGTTTTCTGGAGTTTCTCCAACCAATTTTAATAAAGATACTTACAGTATTTTTCCGAGGATTCTTCCAACGTATCTAAATACTTTTTTTCCAATTATTATTCAAGAATTCCTTCACTGATTTTCAAGTATTTTTTTCCCAATTTTCTCCAATTTGTACAATAATTTAACAGGAACTCTTTCGAGTATCACTCTAGAATAGTTTCGATGAATACCTTCAGAAATTGTTCCAAGGATTTTTTTGAGAATGCATCTAACATTTTTTAGTTCCTATAACTTACTGCAGAACTCAGACTTCTTTTTCTCCGAAAATTTATGTTTGTGTTTCTGCAGTAATTCTTCCAAGGATTCCTCCGCACGTCCCTCTAAGGATTCCTCCAGGAATTTCCCCAGGGAGATTTTTTCCAAGAATAACTCTAATCATTCCTTCAAGAATTTCCCCAAGCATTATTCCATTTCTTCTTAATTACCTCCTAGAACATATTCAACCATTTTTCCAGAAAGCTTTTTGGAGAAGTATTTTTTCCAGGAATTCTTCCGAGAATGGCCCATGAAATCTCGCAAAGATTTGTTTGGAGAAATTTGAGGGCTCATCCGAAAATTCTTTCAGGATGTTTCTAAAAAAATCAAAGTTACATTCCAAAATTATTCTTAGATACCTTTGAGCCCTTCTTCATGAATTCTGCCGAGGGTTTCTCCAGTAAGTCATTAAATGGTTCATCCAGGTATTTTTCATTCATTTGTTTAAAAAATATTCCAGAAGGTCTTCAAAGAATTTTCCTGAGAATTCTTCTAAGTATTATTGTAAAGATTCATCCTGAAATTCTATTACAGTTCATCGGAAATTCAATTTTTTTTCAAGATGGAAGAACTCTTCCAACTATTAATCCAAGAAATATTACGGAATATCTTAATTCTTTCTTCGAATTTCGACTGTTGATGATCATGTGTGGAGGTTATGGCTTTCAGTCTTTTGAGAAATACTTCAAAATCGGATTCAGAAGTTTTCACCCGATGTTTCGGTCGCTACATTGCGCCTTCTTCAAGGAATTCACGATAGAACGGAACATAGCTAATTCCTTAAAGAAGGCGCAATATAGCAACCAAAACGTCGGATGAAAACTTAAGAATCCGTTGCTGAGTTATTCCTCCGAAGACTGAAAGCCATAACCTCCAAACATATCTCCGTCCTAGAATTTTTACAATATTCCCGATGAAATTCGTTCGAGAATTATTTTAAGAATTTCTCCAAGCACAAGGAATCACTACTGAACTTATTCCAAGGCTTCCTCCAGGAATTGCTCCAATTATTCCTTTTAATTCTTCCTCCAGCTGTTTTCCCAAGAGTTTTTATCTGAAATTATTCAACAATTCCTTTAGAAATACTTCCGAAGATTCCTCCATAAGTTAATTTAAGAACATCTCTAGGACTTCTTACTAAGAATTGTTCCAGTAACTTCTGCAAAAGGCTTCAGAATGGAAGGCTTGGGAGAATGGAAAAAGTTTTCGAAAGGAATCGTTGATCGGAATCCTTGTTAGAATTTTTAGAGAAAACACTTTTTTTGTAATCCCAACGGTAATTTCGTTGAACAATCAGTTGAAATTGACTCTAGCAATTTATTCAGTGACTTCTTTTCTTTTTTTTCCTTTTCAATTTTGTTGAGATTTTACTTCAAATTATGTACGGAAATTATTTGTGAATTTTCTCAAAAATTCTTATAAATTTGTTTTAGTCAATCTTGTGGCAATTCCTTCGAAAATTTCGCTAGTTATTCAGTTGAAATTGATTTCAGAATTTAATGTAGAAATTACTTTGAGGAGTTCTCAAAAGGAATTTCGGATAAAGTTTTCAGAGAGATTTTCAGAAAACGAATTTCAAAGAAAGTTTCCAAGAATTTCTAAGAAAAACTAGAAAAACTTGGCAAATGAAGTTCCGGGTTTTTCGGTTCTGGACGCAAAATTTTATTACTCGGGAGTTCTCTCAGATGTTTTACTGATTTTTTTTCTTGAGATTCTTCCGTGAAAAAGAAAGTTCCTTCGAAAGATCATCGAGAAGATTCTCATGAAGTTTTTTTTTTCAAGGAGTAGTTCAGGGAATATTTCCAGTATTTCCTTAGATTTTTTTTCCAGATGCACCAGCAGACAATTAGTTCTGATGTACCTCCAGGAGAATTTCTCTCGGAAATTATTTAAGACCATTCAGAGTTTCATTCTTTCAGAAATTTTTCTGAATATTTTTCGGAGATGTTCCTTCGGAAATTCTTCTTAAAGTTTCTCAGAAATCTATTCCGAAATTTCGCTCATTCATAAATTTTTACAGAAGTTTTTTTCCGGGAATCCTTTCCGGATTTTTTTCGGAAGTTTCTTCCGCTAGCTCATCCAAATTTTTTTATCGAATTTTTCTTTCACAATTCCAGAATTTTTCAAATGTGCATGCAAAAGTTCTTCCAGGAAATATCTCCAAGATCTTTTCCAATGAAATCCTTCAGCAGTTATTTCAGAACCCCTAAGGATTTTGTTTTTCCAAAAGTTCTTCTGAGAATTGTTCTGGAAATTTTACGGGAAATTCTCACGATAGTTTCTACGGGGCTTCCTTCAGAACATGCCCGGAACTTTTTTTTTCGAAAGAGTTGAGCTAAAGTTCTTCCCGAAATTCGTTGGGAATTTCTTCAAGTAGTTTCTTTTCCAGGATTCCCTCTGAGATTTTTTTGGAGCTTTGCTTCAAGAATTCTTCCAGGTGTTCCGCCGGAAGATCTTCCAGAAATTCTTTGAAGAGTTCTTCTTCATTAAGTTATTCCAGAAGTGGTTCTGATAATTCAACCAGCAATTCTTCTAGAATCCAGACATTTTTTGGAGCTTTGTTTCGGCAATTCTTACAATAATTGTGGAAAATCCATGGTAATATCTTTCAGGAGTTTCTCTGGGAAAAGTGAGCTTCCAAACATTCTTCATGAAGTTTCTCCAGAATTTCTTTCTGATGTTCGCCCGGTATTTCAAATAGTAATTTCTCCGCAAGGTCTTCCAGGACTTCCTAAGGAATTCTTGTGGGATTTCCGCCAGAAAATTTCTCAAAAGCTTATCAAAATTCTTTCAGCATTCCTCCCGGAACATACGCAAGAGGTTATCGAGTTATTTGCCTGAGAGTTTTTTTTAATCAGAAACTTTAAGGAGTTTTCTTGGGGCTGCTTCAGGAATTTCTCCCAGAAACCCATTAGGAATTCCTCCAGGCATTCCTCCAGAATATTCTCAAAAAAATTTGTTAAGATTTTTTTTCAGAAATTCTTCAAATGGATTGGATCAGAAAATTTTCCCAAGATTTCATCAATGATAAATGTTCTTAACTCCTTGCAGAATTCCTCTTGCAATTACTCCACGGAGTTTTTCAATTGTTCCTCTTGTGATTTCTCCAAGGCCTCCATCGTCGATTCCTGCATTGGTTTGAAGGCTCCACAAATTGCTCAAAAATTTTCTCCAATTCATGGAAAAAATAGCAGGAACTCTCTTAAGTTTTTCTTAAAAAAAAACCGTTGAATTCCCTCACAAATCATCCCAAGGATTTTTCCGAGAATTCATCAATCTTTTTTTGTAATTCCAAAGAATTTTTTCCTAGAATTGAATGCACAACTTCCTACAAGAATTCCTTCGGACCTCTTTTTTGAAAATTTCTGTTTGCAATCCTGCAGGAATTCTTCCAAGGATTCCAAGAATCATTATTTCAGGATTTCAACATTTGAAAAAGGCGTAATAAGTATTGCGAGTTTCTGATTCTCCAGGTCATCCTGAGCGTATTTCCCATTATTCATGCAATCTCTGACCAGTACAGGTAGAGCAGATTTCCCTCTATCTGAAAACGGAATAAGTTTACATAAATAAATTGAAATACGCAAAGAAGAGACGGAACAAGCTTAGGCGTGCAATGGTTGTTCCACCAATTTCACATGTTGGTCTAGATTTCCTCCAAAAATCTCTGCAACGATTCCTTTAGGAATTACCCTATAGGGATTCTTCTATGATTTCTTAAGGATATTTCCAGGAATTATTCCGATAATTCATGCAGGGATTTATTCTTAAATAACTTCTAGAACATCTTCATGCTAGGAATTGCTCCAGAAATTTGTCCAACGCTTCTTCCAGGAATTGCTCCAATTGCTTCTTTCAATGCTTCCTCCAAGTGTTGTTCTTCCATGTAGTTCTTCAAAACCTAAAAATCTCCGGGGAATTTTCCAGAAATTATTCAAGTATCCCTTCAGGAATACTGGAGGAAGATCCTTCTGCAGGAAGCTCTGGATGTATTTTCGGAGAAATCTTCTGGAGAATTGAAAAAGATCTCGAAAAGAATTTAAGAATTTTTAGAAAACAGTCTTCGAAATAGTTCTAGGGGAATCCATGAAAAAAAAAATCAGGAGAAATCCTCACAAGAACTGCCGGATTGCATTTGAAAATTGTACCTTGACAAATTCTTGAAAGCATTCCTCAAGAGATACTAGGAAAGATTACTTGAATAACTCTTGCGAGTTCTGGGAGGAATTTTTAGAGAATACAGGATTAATCATTTAAACTATCCTTTGATAAATTATTGAAAGAATTTATTTTTTGGAGTACACATTTAAAGAATATTTGGAGAAATCTTTGTACTATATTCTACACAAATCTTTAAAATAATTCTTGAATAAAACCATGCAAAATTCCTTTATAAATCAGTGGAGATTTTTTTAAGGAATCCTCATGTTAATGTGGATGAACTCCTAGAAAAGTCACCAAGCGAGTACTTGAACGATTTCCTGGAGGAATTCTCGAAGAAATGTCTGGAGAAATTCAAGAGGAAGTTTCTTCTGGAGATATTTCTAGGAGATCCGTCTGGGAACCTCTTAGGATTTTTCTAGAAATTACTCGAAGGGGAATTTTGACTATCATCTGGGTATTTCTTCTAGAATTCACTGGAATTTCTCAACGAATTTGCAGTATGAACTTCTGGAGTAATCCCTAGAGGGAATCTCTGAAGGAACCCCCAGCAATACAGTAATCCTCAGACAGAACCCTTGAAGAAAACTTCGCTGGGGACTCGTCAGCAATACTGGCAAATGCTCTGGGAATCATTTCCGGAAAATCCTTCAGCAGTTCCACCCGACAGTATGCAGTCCGTTTCAACCGTCACCGATTACTTCCGGGAAATCCACCTGAAATGTGTCGGGGAATATTCCAGGAAGTCCTTCTGAGGAATCCTTGGGTTTCCCTATTGGGGAGTTTTCCGATAATTCCTTCCAAGAAGTCCTGCAGCAATTCCTTTCTAGAATCTTCCAGAAAAGCCTTTCTAAGATCAAAAAGCCGTTGTCGATGGCCTCTCCATACTCGGTCTTCAATTGATTCCTGGGTCAAAACATTCTCCATAATTTTCAAACGAGTGGACCTATATTGATCCCGACTAGAAAACTATATCAAGATTATATCATATTATGTTATGATGTTATAATAGTTTTCTACAACTCACTATGTTATAAACTAAATGCAGGTGGATGTTTAAATAACTAAAATTGTAACAAAAAGTGCACTGGTCTAATCAAAATAATAACCTATTTTGTTATAATCAGAAAAAAATATAACAAAATATGATATGAATTTCAGACTCGAAACTAATTATAATACAATGATTTAAACCTGGGACGATTTTCGGCATGGCAGTCGCAATTGCAATCAAACGATCAGATATTCTCCTTCGTCCGACGTTTCAATGTTTATTACATCTTCTTCAGGGAATTAGAAGTGTTAATCGCTTTCGTTCTGAAAAGCTTTGTGAAAGCATAATCCGTCTAAAACAATATTTTATAAAACGTTGGGATCCACTTTTAGAACACCAATAATATTCGCAGAATCCGGTTTTAGACAGATTATGCTTTCACAAAGCTTTCAGAACGAAAGCGATCAACACTTCTAATTCCCTGAATGTATGTATAATATGAAGATGTAATAAACATCGAAACGTCGGATGAAGGAAAATATCTGATCGTTTGATTGCAATTGGGACTGCCAAGCCGAAAATCGTCCCAGATTTCCAGATTCCTCAGTCGATAGCTACCTCCAAATATTACAATGATTTATCAAACAACATTTAGACCATAATGTGATATAATTGAGTTCTAGTATTTTGAAAACACTAAGGATGTTGAACACGGTTATAAATATCATGGTGAACACGGTTATAAATATCATGGTTAGTTATAATTATGCTACATTTTTGTTACAATTTTCTAGTCGGGATACTAATATACTAAGTCTTTTATTTTTATTTTATTTTTTTCAGGTATGTGTCCTTGCCTATCTCAGACATCAATACAGACAGAGTTGGATAACTACCCTTTCGTCGTGTTTTAGTAAGTACTTTCACATATCTACAGCTCAGTAGCTCGATGAGTCAATGGATGTTTCTTTATTTTTTGAGCTATCGAACTACTGTCAGCTCCTCCGTAGGATGAAGAGTTTATCCTAAATTTCACGGCAAACATTACAGATTGTCAAGTGGAAGTAGTTTCACCGTTAGCACCCGGATATTTGGAATGAACATCTTTACTGGAAAATCAATACATCCATTTATTTTGAGCCAACAGTCTCACTAATTGCCTAAGAAAACCTCACTAAGAGTGAATCAATGCAACTATAGGGAATTCTCCAGTCAAAGTAGTTTTTGCATGTGCGAGATCGCTTGAACTTAGTTGAGTTTTGTCCCAGTGAGGACGTTACGCCAAGAAGAGGAGGAGTCATAAATGTTGCTTGATAACTTATTGTGATATAATTTTGTTTTGATTTTTCGACATTTGGACAATAATGTTACAAAATAGTATCAAACTTTGATAGAAACTAGTAATACTGAAGGTTAAATTCATATTATATTTTGTTATAATTTTGATCTGATTATAACAAAATAGGTTATTACCTTGAGACCAGTGTGCTTTTTGTTACAGTTTAAGTAATTTTAACATCATTCTGCACCTAGTTTTAAGGTGAAACTGGAAGCATTTCCTCATCTTTTTGGTTTTTGAATTTTATTAAATAACGAAGCAATATTTTCGAAATCAGTTTTCGTACACATGTAGAGTATGAGTCAAGGTATCTTCCGAATTTTAATTTTTTTGAGGTGGAAAATGTTTTCCATTTTTGCAAAAACCATTTTTTTGTGAAATTTTGTTCAAAAATGGTTTCTGCAAAAACGAAAAACATTTTCCATCACAAAAAAACAGAAGATACCTTGATCCATACTTTACATGTGCACGAAAACCGATTTTGAAAATATTGCTTCGTTATTTAATAAAAAATCAAAAACCAAAAAGTGAGGAAATGCTTCCAGTTTCGCCTTAAACATATTAAGTTATTGAAAAATATTATAACATCATAACACAATATGATATAATCTTGATATAATTTGCTAGTCGGAATTAGCCTATAGGAGTAAGGAGCCGATGGTCTCTACGTTACCCTTTTTGAGTATATCATGGCTTTGAAACCTTATTAGATTTGATGAGTTTGCTGGCTTTTAATTTCACCGAACTTCAATTGAATGGTCGCTTGATGAGCCATTGGGCTCATCTTTACCTGGCCTACTGTTGTAGTGATTTCTTACTACGCTGTTTCTCGATACGAACAACCGTTTTTGAACCGTCAATCTCCAGGAATTCCTATGATTCACTATAGTGATAATCTCTCTGAACTTGAATCAATGCTTACGTGGGTAATTCTTCAAGGGGGTAGCTTTATCAAACTTAGAATCCGTTTGAATCGAGCGTGAGCCCTTAAGCTCATAGTTTTGAAATTAGCGGAAAACTCATAAAGTTTCAATTATATCCGATGGAAGTTCCATCATGGAACCACTTTTTCAAAGTTTTGCAGGTTAAATCGTCTTTTTTGCTAACTTTTCTAGCTGGCCACTTAACCACAATACAATTAGACACTCGCTTGATGAGCCAATGAGCTCTTCCCAGCTTTACTGAGCCGTTAAGCTTCAGGCGATTCCAGCGATTGCATAGGATAACCTGTGTGGGTGAACCATCGAAAATATTGTGAATGGCGCTTGTTTGGAGCAATACAACTCTTCAATTTCATGTACAGCTAATCATGTATAATTTAACCTGTTAACCCTCTAATACCCAAGCCCGCCTTTAGACAGGGTATAGTTTGAGCATTTTTGTATTTTTTTCTTGCTTGGGCAATCAAAACTTTCATATTTTTGACAGATATTTAGGGCTATTTTGTATATCACAAAATGGTTTTCGTGTCTTTTGAAGCGTATTTACATTTTTTTTGAAAATCATTGAAAAATTGAAGTTTTGATTGCCTTTTAGATATCATTGTTTCTTTTGTTTTGAATCACAACAATTTACATATTTTAATTTTTTTCTCAATCATTCTATAATGACAAAGAGTTTAAGGGAGTTTAAAATACACTTAAATGATTTTTCCTAATAATTACAAGAAAAATTTAATTTTTCATAAAAAAAAATAAAAATAAAAAAAATAAGAATAATTATAAAATCTTGAAAGGTTTTCTTCTTAAAAAAAATCGGTATGTCAAAAAGGCTTCTAGGCAAAATATAAAAGTATAAAGATGTGAAAAAAAATAGAAAAATCAAAAACCAAAATTTATAAAATCGAGAGTTAAGAAGAATTACTTTTCAAAACATGTTTAAATCGATTCTGCATGACGAAAAATGATATTTAGGTCAAAATAAAAAAGTTAGCTATTAGAGGGTTAACCTGGGTTACATATTCCTTGGAAAGTGCAATCACATAGAGTTGATCGAGCTCGATCGATATGCTTCTCGATTCTAATCAACAGAATAAGCGAAGTAACACTTCATTCAGTTCCAGCAAGTATATCACCTTC
>NC_085138.1:27882266-27904835 GCF_035046485.1 Aedes albopictus | reverse complement strand
GCACTTCTTGGAATCCTGCTCAGGATTCTTTTTTGAATCCTGTTAAGAATTCTTCTTGGAATCCTGACCAGATTTCTCCTTGGAATCCTGAACCAGGATTCTCCTTGAAATCCTGACCAGGATTCTCCTTGGATTCCTGACTAGGATTCTCCTTGGATGCCTGACCAGAATTCTCCTTGGAATCCTGAACCAGGATTCTCCTTGGAATCCTGAACCAGGATTCTCCTTGGAATCCTGAACCAGGATTCTCCTTGGAATCCTGAACCAGGATTCTCCTTGGAATCCTGAACCAGAATTCTCCTTGGAATCCTGAACCAGGATTCTCCTTGGAATCCTGAACCAGGATTCTCCTTGGAATCCTGAACCAGGATTCTCCTTGGAATCCTGAACCAGGATTCTCCTTGGAATCCTGAACCAGGATTCTCCTTGGAATCCTGAATCAGGATTCTCCTTGGAATCCTGAACCAGGATTCTCCTTGGAATCCTGAACCAGGATTCTCCTTGGAATCCTGAACCAGGATTCTCCTTGGAATCCTGAACCAGGATTCTCCTTGGAATCCTGTTCAGGATTCTCTTAGGAATCCTGTTCAGGATTCTCCTTGGAATGCTGTTCAGGATTCTCCACGGAATCCTGTTCAGGATTCTCCACGGAATCCTGACCAGGATTCTCCTTGGAATCCTGACCAGGATTCTCCTTGGAATTCTGACCAGAATTCTCCTTGGAATCCTGAACCAGGATTCTCCTTGGAATCCTGACCAGGATTCTCCTTGGATTCCTGACTAGGATTCTCCTTGGATGCCTGACCAGGATTCTGCTTGGAATCCTGAACCAGGATTCTCCTTGGAATCCTGAACCAGGATTCTCCTTGGAATCCTGAACCAGGATTCTCCTTGGAATCCTGAACCAGGATTCTCCTTGGAATCCTGAACCAGGATTCTCCTTGGAATCCTGAACCAGGATTCTCCTTGGAATCCTGAACCAGGATTCTCCTTGGAATCCTGAACCAGGATTCTCCTTGGAATCCTGAACCAGGATTCTCCTTGGAATCCTGAACCAGGATTCTCCTTGGAATCCTGAACCAGGATTCTCCTTGGAATCCTGAACCAGGATTCTCCTTGGAATCCTGAACCAGGATTCTCTTAGGAATCCTGTTCAGGATTCTCCTTGGAATGCTGTTCAGGATTCTCCACGGAATCCTGTTCAGGATTCTCCACGGAATCCTGTTCAGGATTCTCCACGGAATCCTGACCAGGATTCTCCTTGGAATCCTGACCAGGATTCTCCTTGGAATTCTGACCAGAATTCTCCTTGGAATCCTGACCAGAATTCTCCTTGGAATCCTGACCAGGATTCTCCGTGGAGTCCTGACCAGGATTCTCCGTGGAGTCCTGACCAGGATTCTCCGTGGAGTCCTGACCAGGATTCTCCGTGGAGTCCTGACCAGGATTCTCCGTGGAGTCCTGACCAGGATTCTCCGTGGAGTCCTGACCAGGAATCTCCGTGGAGTCCTGACCAGGATTCTCCTTGGAATTCTGACCAGAATTCTCCTTGGAATTCTGACCAGGATTCTCCTTGGAATCCTGACCAGGATTCTCCTTGGATGCTGACCAGGATTCTCCTTGGAATCCTGAACCAGGACTCTCCTTGGAATCCTGACCAGGATTCTGCTTGGAATCCTGACCAGGATTCTGCTTGGAATCCTGACCAGGATTCTGCTTGGAATCCTGACCAGGATTCTGCTTGGAATCCTGACCAGGATTCTGCTTGGAATCCTGACCAGGATTCTGCTTGGAATCCTGACCAGGATTCTGCTTGGATTCCTGACCAGGATTCTGCTTGGAATCCTGATCATGATTCTACTTGGAATCCTAACCGGGATTCTCCTTGGAATCCCGAACCAGGATTCCCCTTGGAATCCTGAACCAGGATTCCCCTTGGAATCCTGAACCAGGATTCCCCTTGGATTCCTGAACCAGGATTCCCCTTGGAATCCTGAACCAGGATTCCCCTTGGAATCCTGAACCAGGATTCCCCTTGGAATCCTGAACCAGGATTCCCCTTGGAATCCTGAACCAGGATTCCCCTTGGAATCCTGAACCAGGATTCCCCTTGGAATCCTGAACCAGGATTCCCCTTGGAATCCTGAACCAGGATTCCCCTTGGAATCCTGAACCAGGATTCCCCTTGGAATCCTGAACCAGGATTCCCCTTGGAATCCTGAACCAGGATTCCCCTTGGAATCCTGATCCAGGATTCCCCTTGGAATCCTGAACCAGGATTCCCCTTGGAATCCTGAACCAGGATTCCCCTTGGAATCCTGAACCAGGATTCCCCTTGGAATCCTGAACCAGGATTCCCCTTGGAATCCTGAACCAGGATTCCCCTTGGAATCCTGAACCAGGATTCCCCTTGGAATCCTGACCAGGATTCTCCTTGGAATCCTGTTCAGGATTCCTCTTGGAATCCTGTTCAGGATTCCCCTTGGAATCCTGTTCAGGATTCTCCTTGGAATCCTTTTCAGGATACTCTCCGGAATCCTGCTCAGGATTCTCTCCGGAATCCTGCTTAGGTTTCTCTCCGGAATCCTGACCGGGATTCTCCTTGGAATCCTGAACCAGGATTCTCCTTGGAATTCTGAACCAGGATTCTCCTTGGATTCCTGAACTAGGATTCTCCTTGGAATCCTGAACCAGGATTCTCCTTGGAATCCCGTTCAGAATCCTGTTCAGGATTCTCCTCGGAATCCTGTTCAGGACTCTCCTCGGAATCCTGTTCAGGATTCTCCTCGGAATCCTGTTCAGGATTCTCCTCGGAATCCTGTTCAGGATTCTCCTCGGAATCCTGTTCAGGATTCTCCTCGGAATCCTGTTCAGGATTCTCCTCGGAATCCTGTTCAGGATTCTCCTCGGAATCCTGTTCAGGATTCTCCATGGAATCCTGACCAGGATTTTCCTTGGAATCCTGTCCAGGATTTTCCTTGGAATCTTGCTCAGGATAGAAACGTTTGAATCTTGCTCAGAATTTTCCTTGGAAATTGAACCCTGTCTGTTTCTGAATATTTCTTCTGAAATAGAATTCGATTGACTTACATATTTTAGATAAATGAATACTCCAAACCTTCTAAAACATTATATGTCGATACAAACGTATAGAAGTGGCTCCAATCTAGCTTTTCATAAAACTTAAGTAGTACTTATGAACTTTCCATCACACATAACAATCGTTACAAACATCGAAATCCAATAATTACCACGTAAACGCCTCGTAAACACCCACAACCGTTGACCCAAAATACGTTTACAAAACCCGGAATCACCGCCACAGACTGTCCACCGAAATGCAAACAAATTAGAAAGCCATAAACAAAAAGCAATCGACTCATTCCAATGTGTCTCCCCTTGCTTGCAGTCGCCATCAACTCAGCGCACTTTGGTGCGCGCGCACACTGCTGACCGATTGAATGGAAATTGTCCAAACTTCCGGCTATTTGGTTCGCGGTCCGTTCCGTACGCGCCCTGAATAATTGAAACTACCACCTTCGTCCGAAGACGATGGCCGGCCATGATCCAACCAATCCAGACACTACCGGCGGAGAGAGTATCTTGTAGCCAGCAAATGTAAACACACCCAAAACCAATTTTCGACACCTGCGCCACAGTAGGCTATGCGCGCTGGTTGTTTAGCAACAGATTCGATTTTGGCATGCAAGGCACGTGCCAAACTGTTGGTCGTTCGTCAAGTTATCGCCAGCCAACTTGGATTAGCATGGACTGCACTATTGGATTGGGTGAAACGAAATCGAGAGCTAACTCGCGGAAGAGTGAAAGTTCTTTCACTTGACGAATGATTACGACGCGGTCATCGCGTCGCAGTACCGCGTTGACGAAATTCAAATTCAAATGAAATCGAATTTGCGAATTTGAAACAAACGGAAAAAAATTGGTGGTGCAATTCGGCTTCATTGCTGAATTAATGCAGACTGCAGCAGCGAGTTCTGCTAGCGCTGAGGTGGGAAAATATTGGTTTCGCTTGCGATGATTGCATCGAGCGAGCGCCGCCCTTCACGGCTTCGAATGGGTTTGCGAATCTTGAAAATTTGCAACTTTGACGTAATGACAGCTGAATTTGATGAGCTAGTTTGGACGTGTGTGCATATAACTATGAGAATAGGGGTTCTGTTTTAGTGCTTGAAGTCGCAAACGGTAAAATGCGCCATCATCGGGGTAAAACAGCCCCAGGTAAAAGTTTCGAGAACACTTTGGAGCCAAATATACCTTACTTCTACGTTTATTTTCAAAATTGTAATTGGCATTCTAAAAATTAGAACGTTGAAATGTTAAAATACGTAAGTATCCCATTTTGTCCAGTTCTACCCTTTTCTATCAAGAGCACACTGCTAATTTACATTCTTAAGAAAACTTTTAATACTGCTGTAAAGATTATTCGGAATGCGCTTTGAACATTTCCATGCTGTCTAGATGACGATAATGTCGCATTTCACCCCATACCTATAACTTAAAATCCATAAAACATGTTTTCTGTTTCAATGGATTGGGAGATTTCGACTGAATGGGATAATTATGCTACGGAAACGGCTAAGCAGTCTCGAGGAAATCAAACGATACTATTTGATCTTTCCTAATGTTTCGATCTTCAGGGTGGTCTTCTTCAGGGTGTTCTGCAAGGTTGGTTAATGTATAACATTTGGTTTCAAAATTGATAACACTCCCGGATAAAAACTAACCATAGGGAATTTGGTGAAAACCATTCCTGTACCATACAGTGTACCAGCTACAATAAAGTGTATTGTAATGGAATGGTTCGCTAAAAGCTGTGCACATTGTAGCAACTATACATTTACAATCGATCTTTATGTAACAATATATTATACTGTTTTTCTTACGATTGAACCATTCACTATTTCGCAATATTATTTTTCCGTGCATTTTTAATTATTTATTCAGTTTTAGTTTTTTCCTTGCTCTGTTTTGTTGATGTTCGTGACTTTTTTTGATGCAAAGAAAAAGAAAGAAAAAATTGTGAATAAGTTGAAACATATATTTAAAGTCAATGAAATGTTTGAATAAGTGGTAAACCAGGTGTCCTAAGGACTGCAGTGCGATGAGAGGAATACGAATGCAGGTCAACCCGGAAAGGGGTCGTCCATAAATGACGTAGCTTTTTTAAAGCGATTTTTAATACCCCCCTCCCCCCTCGTAGCATTTCGTCACATATTCAGATACCCCCCTCTATAAATGACGTAGCTTTTTGAACATCCCCCCCCCACCCCTTAAAAAATCATGTCAAAAAACAAAAAAAAAAATCAAATTTAGCTCTGATTTCGTGTTTATAGAATATTATGAAAAAACAACAATAGCAAAATAACATTACCGACTGCCAGGATCAGATCGCCGACATCAAGATCATAGGTGCAACCAGTGGAGATTATCACCAAAGCGAATGTCTCAATAAACCACCCATCGTTCTGCTTGATGCCGAAGAACAGGAAATTGATGCTCCCAATATCGTATTAGCCTGAGCTCTTCCGAAGATATTAGTTTGCTCACTAATGAATCTCTTCAAAATATCACATTGGTTTCATTTGAATAAAATTCACCACGACATTTGAAGGACCCTGCAGGAGTTTCTTCTAAAACTCTTACAGCAGTTCATTTTGTAATTCCTCAAGGAGTTCTTTTTTTGGGAATCCCGTTTTGAGAATTTCTCCCTTTTTAATTCCTTCAGGATTTCCTTCTGGGATTTCTCCATGAATTGCCTTTGGGATTCCATATTTGAAAATTTCTCCTTATTGTATTCCTTCAGGGGTTCTTTCAGAGATCCCTCCAATATTCTCTTCCGGAGTTCCTTCTTACATTCCTCCAAACGTTCCTTCTGAGATTGCTCCAGCAGTTTATTTTCTAATGTTTTTCTAAAAGTTTACCCATGGTTTCCTTCAAGAGTTCTTTCAAGGTTTTCTTCTCCTCTATTTCACCAGCAGTTTCTTCGGACATCTCTTCATGGATTTTGACCGTATTTTTTTTTTTTTGAGATACCATCAGAACTTCTTTTTGTGTTTCCCAAAGAAGCTCCTTTCGGGATTCCTCCAGGAGTGCCTTCTTGATATTCTTCAGTTATTCATTATGATATTCATTCCGAAATCTCGGCAGGAAACCCCACCGGTCTTTAAAAGCCCTCCCAGGAATTGCTTCTGGGATTCCTCCAGGAGTTCTTTTTCGGATTCTTTCAGGAATTTCTCGAGAACTTCTTTCTAAGATTAAGGATCAGGTATTCCTTCCTGGATTCTTCAGGAATTCCTCGAGCACTTCCTTCTACGATTTATCCAGGATTTTTTCCCGGGACTCCTCCAGGAACTTTTTCCGCCATCCCTCCATTCTCTTAGAATTCCACGAGGAATTCCTTCACGGATTCCTCCCATTGTTCCTTCTGGAATTCCTCCAGGATTTTCTTTCTCAGATTTCAACAGGAGTTATGTCCAGATAATCTTCCGGGATTCCCTAAAAGTTACATTCGGGATTCCTTCAGAGATTCCTTCTTGGATTCTTTCAAAAATTTCTTCCGTGTATTCTTCAGAAGTTGATCCAGGAGTTCCTTCTGAGAAATCTAATCCTCTTTAATAAAGACAAATCAATCAATCAATTAAAAATATTTCCTTCTGAGACTCTTCCAGGAGTTTATTCAAGATTTCTCCGAATGTTCCATCTAGAATCGCTCAAAGAACTCCTCACGGAGTTTCTTTTGAAATTTCACAATGATTTCCTTTCCAAGTTCCTCCAGGAGTTCCTTCTGAAATTCTTCTGGAAGTTCCTTCTGAGATTCCTCCAGATCCTTTTGGAATGTTTTCAGAAGGCTTTTTTTTTGGGATACCCAGTAGGATTTACTGTGGAAATGTTATCCTTTTCCTGTTGGGGAAACCTATAAAGAACACCATGAGAAATTCCTTGCATAGCTGCTAGAGGAGCTCCTTAAGAATTTGTTGAAGGAATTCTTCGAGGAAGTCCTGTAGAAAAGAGCTCCTGGAATAATGCTATAATGCCAAAAACTTAAAAAAAAATCCTTTGCAACCTTAGCGGCATGCAGTGCTGTATAGCAAGCAACAAACTATTGGTCGTGAGAAGCATGAGTGAAATTGATTTTTGTCTGCAAACACAAAACATTATTATTTACGCATGATTTCAAAACCATTTTCTCAGATACAGTTGTTGCGTCCGATAGCTGCATGTCTTATGAAATGAGGTTGCCTTTAATCTTTATTATTGGTTATTTACATGGATGTGAATGAAAAAAAAATAATTCATGAAATATATTTTTTTTTCGAATTACTGGATAATGATATTTAATGCAAGTAAAAAATTTATTAAGTACGAAATACTTTTTCAATAGGCTTAATAGAAAGCTACGTAGCATATCATAAACCCCTACCCCCCTATCGTCACACTTCGTCACAAAATCACAAACACCCCCCTCCCCCCCAAAAAGCTACGTCATTTATGGACGCCCCCAAAGACGCAGGTCAGATTACCGTAAATCAGTGGATGAGTTCAACACTATTCTTGTTGTATTTGCATTTAGGGGAGTTTTCTCCCCTTCTCTCATATGAACTTGCCTTCTACCACAACCGAATCAAATGCTTTCACGTAGAGCCTTCTTTAACATATGGACTGGACTGGACACTGAAATGACCTCTGATATAAGTTCGTCTGCGGGTTCGCTTTTTAATCTAACTTATATTTGAATCGAACGTGAAAGTTTTCTCATAAGTTGTTATGTATTTCAAACTTTAGTCAAACTGGAGCGTCAATATTGCAATAACGGCTAAGCACGCTGTAATGATACTTATGTACCTCGTCACTCACTTCATGCAACTACATTAGTGGTCTAATAACACTTAGTGCGCTCGGCATAGTTCCATCATGCCGCTCAAAGTGTTGCCACAAATAATGCTTAGTTTGCAAAACCCGGTTATCTGGCTGGTGGGGCATGGGAGCCTAAGCTTCAACTGTTAATGCAATCAGAGACTACTCAGACTTAGACGTGGGCGATCCAATATATGAAGGGTTATCCAAAACGCTCTGGAGAATTCCCAAAGCGCATTCTTATAATGCTAGTAAGCCTAAGATGCCATTAACAGGAGGAAAATGACAAGATAATATAACATTATATGGTTTATGTAATGTAAAACAATACAACATAACAAAAGAGAACCATTCCAAAACCATTTGATTAAATGTATAGTCAGTAGTGAAATTACAATTAAAAACAATATATTTACGGTACATTTTATTGTTTGAAACCATACGTATACCATACAATGTACGGTATATTAAAACCCACGTATCAGTATTTAGAACAATTCATTTACAATATAATGTATGGTTATGCAAAAAAATATATATGGAAAAAAATATTTTTTTATATTGTTACGATACTTAACAACCCGTATAGTATATTGTAAAAATCTTATTTACAGTTTACTGTATGGTGTCTACATTACATTTTTGTATTTTTATTTTTACAGTGGTGTCTATTGTAAAAATATGGTTCTAAATAGTACTATTACAATACAACGTTCGGTTTTTCTACTGTATTTTTTATTCGGGCTTCCAAACGGTGTTATCGTTCTTTGTGAAGTGTTCTAGCATAATGGTTTTAACATGTTTTCCAGTTGCCTATGCACAAAATATTCTTTTTGCTTGAAAGGAATCAGAAGAAGCTTCAAAAAACTACGACGAAACTTAGATTTTTTATACTTTTAGGTTGTATGAGGCAAAATAGGTCATTATCGTGATCGTGAAGGGTATTGAAAAACTTTCAGGTTCTTTTCTAATCTCCTGTGCTTTAGTATTTAATGTTTCCTAGGGATTTACATCAATTACTCAGGACTACATCTGCTGATTGGTTAAGTTAAGCACCTAAATTGAACGAAAAGTGCAAAATGAGATGAAACAAGTCACTTTCCATGATCTATAGTTTATAAAACACGGTGATTTGTATTCGTCACCATTGCCATACTAGCAGAGCCGTTGCGTGGTTCCATGGCGCCTTTGGCGAGCATCCAGATTAGCGCTTCACAACTATGGACATGGTTAATTTGCAAAAGTTTGTATTTATTCTTTTTTTTAAGTTTTTTTAAAAGTTTGATTTTGGTGTTCCGAAGAAACAAGGTTCCACCGCTTTTGCTTTTTCTCATTTTTTTTTCATTCCATTTCTTAAGGAGTTTAAATGTGAGTCCCATAAATATTTTCAAAAATTATTTCTCTTTTATGAGAAAAAGTACGAATATATTTTGCATTTCAGAAATCTCAAAGACACATTTTTTTTTCAAATGGGCCAAATTTCTAAAGAAATCCATGGACGATTTTCTAAAAAAATCACTGGAAGATTTTCTGAAGGAATTCTTAGAGGGGTTTCTTTAAAAAAAATATGTAGGATTTTCCATAGGAATCCATGGAGGAATAACTAAGGAAATCTATTCAAGGGTTTCTAAGTAATCGTTAAAGATATTTTGCAGGAATCCCTACGTAAAAGAAATTTTGAAGGAAATTCTTGAAAATTTCTTAACACTCCCACTGCCATGCTATAAATCACTTACACCAACTGCCATGCCTCAAAACAGTGGGAACGGTATTTTTCAACTGCTAATATCTCAGCCGTTTTTTATCCGATTTGCAAAATTTTTGAAGCTATGAATTTTCCCAGCCTTCTAGATGAATATAAAATTTTCAAACTATGGATTTGACCAAAGTTCTATTTTGAGTACTCAAAAACTCGGAGCAAGTACCTTAAAAAATACTGTTTTTCTGGAGCCATTCCGAATGTAAATTAGTTTCCAAGCTTATTTTAATGTTGAATTGCCCATATTAATAAAGCAAAATTATTGCAAAGAAATATATGGAGATACTCATTATTTAAGACTATAAAATCTTCACAAAATTACGTATAATACAGAAAATTTGTATATTCGATTTGAACTTTGTATTCATCGCGACAACCCCTGTGTTTTATTGCTTGAAACCAATCACGTGCACATGAGAAAGCTTTTTCCAAACAGTTGTGAAAATTGTGTATCTTAGAAACTACAAAATTTTCATAAAATCACGTATAATACAGGAAATTAGTATTTTCAGTTTGAACTTCACGTTCATCGCGGCAATCTCCATGTTATATTGCTTGAAAACAATCACGTGTGCATAAGAATACATTTACAGATAAATGAGGACAAGTGTGATTCATAAAAACTACAAAATCTTCACAAATTTACGTGTAATACAGAAAATTGGTATATTCGGTTTGAACTTTACATTCATCGCGACAACCCCTGTGTTTTATTGCTTGAAAACAATCACGTGTACATGATAAAACTTTTTCAGAACGATTGTGAAAAGTGTGTATTTTAGGAACTACATCATTTTCACAAAATCACGTATAATACAGGAAATTTGTCTTTTCAGTTTGAACTTCACGTCCATCGTGACAACCCTTGTGTTTATTGCTTGAAAACAATCACGTGCACATGAGAAAGCTTTTTCCAAACGATTGTGAAAAGTGTGTATTTTAGAAACTACAAAAGCTTCATAAAATCACGTATAATATAGGGAATTTTTATTTTTAGTTTGAACTTTACGTTCATCGCGACAATCCCCATGTTATATTGCTTGAAAATAATCGCGTGTACATAAGAATACATCTACAGATAAATGGGGACAAGTGTGAATAAAAAAATTGCAAAATCTTCACAAAATTACGTATAATACAGAAAATTTGTATATTCGGTTTGAACTTTACATTCATCGCGACAACCCCTGTGTTTTATTGCTTGAAAACAATCACGTGTAGATGAGATAACTTTTTCCGAACGATTGTGAATAGTGTGTATTTTAGGAACTACAACATTTTCACAAAACCACGTATATTACAGGAAATGTGTCTTTTCAGTTTGAACTTCACGTCCATCTCGACAACCCTTGTTTATTGCTTGAAAACAATCACGTGTACATTATAAAACTTCTTCCAATCGATTGTGAAAAGTGTGTGTTTTAGTAACTACAAAATTTTCACAAAATCACGTATAATACAGGGAATTCGTATTTTCAGTTCGAATTTTACGTTCATCGCGACAATCCTTGTGTTTTATTGCTTGAAAATAATCACGTGCACATAGGAAAATTTTTTAAAAGCATTTGTGAGAAGTGTGAATCATCAAAACTACAAAATCTTCACAAAATTACGTACAATACAGAAATGTTGTATATTTGGTTCGAACTTTACACTCATCGTGACAATCCTTGTGTAATATTGTTTCAAAGCAATCACGTGTATATAAGAATAAATTTACAGATCACTGGAAACATGGATTCCTACAATTTTATTTCTTCTAGGCATTCCTACAGAAATTGTTTCAAGAATTGTTGAGAAATCTTTCCTGGGATTTCCTATGTAATTCCTCGGACCTGGTGTGATGATTAGTTAAAGCACAGGCATTTCACCCCGAGGCCCTGGGATCAAATCCCACTCCCGAAAAAACACACACAATGTGAGTTCTTCCTTCGGAAGTAAAACGTGGGTCCCGAGATGAACTAGCCAAGGACTAAAAATCTCGTTAATACAGATAAAAAAAATCCTCATGGGTTTGCTTATGAGATTCTTCATTGAATTTCTTCAGGAATTCATCCTGAGATCATTTCTTTTGTGTTTATTTCAGGAACAGCTGCAGGAATAATTTTAAAAATTCCTCCAAGAATTCCCCAGGAACTCTTTTAAGAATTTCTTTAGGACTTCCTCTTGGAATTCTTTCAGGAATTCCTCCAGGAATTAATCCAGTACTTTCTCCAAGAACTTTATATGGATTCCCTTAGGAATGCCTCTTGGAATTGCTTCCAGGATTCATCCTGGAGTTTCTACAGGAACGCCTGCAGGGATTCCTTCAGAAACTGCTACAGGGATTCATCCAAAAGTTCATCCACTCTTTCTAAAATTACTTCAGGATTCCTCCAAGAATTCCATCTGTGATTTATTCAGGAACTTATCATGGGATTTCTCCACGAATTTGTTCAGGAATTCCTCTAAGAACTCTTCCAGTGATTTCTCTGGGGATTGTTTCAGGGACTCCTCTAAAAACTCCTCCAAGGAATCCTACTGAAATACCTCTAATTTTTTTATCATATTCCTCTAGGAATTCCTTCAGAAATGCTTCCAGGAATTCTTGTAGAGATTCCTCCAGGAGTTTCTGCAGAGATTCCTGAGGAAATCCCTACACGCTTTCCTCTAGGGTATCTTCCAGAAACTCCTCCAGGAATTTCTCCAAGGCTTCACTCGGGAATTCCTTCTGTGATTCTTTCTGGAACAACTTATTTTAAAAATTCCCCCAGTAACTTTTCTTAGGATTCCTTCAGGAATTTCTCCTTGAATTCTTTAAGGAACTCCTCCAGGTATAAATTCAGTACTTCCTTCAGGAACTGTTTAGGGATTCTTTCGGGAATTCCTTGGGATTCTCCAGGAATTCCTCTAGAGTTTTCTTCAGGAACTGCTATAGGGATTCCTCCGAGAATTCCATCAGGAATTTCCCTAGGAATTCCCACAGGATTTTTCCCAGTAATTATTCAGGGGATTCCTCCAAGGGTTTTTTCAGATACTCCTACAGGAATTCCTCCAAAGATTTCTCCAGGAATTTATTCAAGGGTTCCTTCAAGAATTCCACTACGAATTCTCCTCGGCATTCTTCCAGGAATTTATTCAGGGATTTTCCAGGGATTCCAACTTGGGTTCATGAAGAAAATTTTCCAAGGTTCTTTTCAGCGATTCCTTCAGAGATCCCCCCTGATATTCCTCCAGGAATTCATGCAGGCATTCCTCAAATATAGGAAAATTCTCCAGAAAATTCACCAAGAATTGATCTAGAAATTCCTCCATAAATTCTGTCATAAATTCATCCAAGAATTTCTCTATGAAATCCTTCAGGGATCCCTTCAAAAATTCTTCAAGGATTATCTCTAGGAAGACCCTTTGAAATTTTTCCAGGGTTTCCTTCAGGAATTCTTCCAGATTTCCCTCCAGTAATTGCTGCAGCGATTCCTTCAGGAATTCTGCAAAGAGAATTCTTCCAGAAACTTCTTCGTGGATTTCTGCACGAATTTCTCTGAGGATTCCTCCAGGGATTTTTCAAAAATTCCCTTGAGGATTTCTTCATGAATTCCTCCAGAAATTCCTCTAGAAATTCCTTCAGGAACTTTTCAAGATTTTTACAAAAAAATCTCCTAGAGTTCCTTTAGAGGTTCCTCCAGAAATTCATCCAATAACTATTTCAATGATTCCTCTAGGGGATTCCTCCAGGTAATCTTCCAGATATTCCTCCAGAAATTCTCACAGAAATATCTCCAGGAATTCCTGTAGGATTTAGTCTAGGAATTGCTCCAGGAACTCCTGCAGGAAAATCTCCAGGAAATGCCCCAGGCATTTCTTCAGGAGTTGATACAAAAATTGCTCCTGAACATTCTTCAGAAATTATGTCAGCAATTTCCCCAGGAATTTCTCCAGAAAATCCTATAGGAATTTCTTCAAAAATTCTTGCAGGAAATTCTCCAGGAATACCTTAAGGATTTTTTAGGGAATCCTTTAGGCATTTCTCCAGGAATTACTCCAAATATTGTTTCAAGAATTGTTTCAATGATTCCTCCTGGGATTTCTCCATGAATTTCTCCAGGGCGTTTCTCAAGAATTCCTCCAGGAAATCCTTCGAAGATTCCTTCAAGAAATACTTCAAAGATTCATCCAGGAAATCGTTCAGAAATTCCTCTAAGAATCTTCTAGGGATTTCTTCAGAAATCCTTCCAGGATTTTTTTCCAGGGATACTTTCAGGAATTCCTCTAGGAGTTGCTCCAGGAATTCCTCCTGGGATTTCTCACAAATTTCTCTAAGGACTCCACTAGGCATTAGTTCAGTAATTCCTTCGAAAATTTCTCCAGGAATCCCTTCAGAAATTCCTCTAGAAAATCCTTCAGGAATTTCTCAAGGGTTTTTTTTTTTCAGAAAAACAAATTTTCCAGATTTCCTATAGAGATATCTCCAAAAATTCATCCAGTAGGGTGGCTGTACCAATTATGGCACTACCTAAGGAAAACTATTTGTACAAAAGTAATGAGAGGACCAACGAATGTCATCAATATGTTAAAAGCTTAGTTTCCATACTTTACAGGAAAAATATAGAAACTGACCCAAAACAACTTTAAGTATTTATTACAGCGTGTGCCAATGATAGGAACCCTGCACCAATTATGGTTATATTTTTTAACTTCGGTTCCTTTTCGCACTATTTGCATGCATTCCTTATGGGGTTAGCCATAATTGGTACTCTATGACGAAAAAGGGTGCAAGGAAGCCGAAATTTTAAAGAAAATGATTTCTTTCTACCATAATTTGAGCAAAATGTGAAGTTTAAATGATTGCAACCATCTTTTGTGAACGTGATCTATTTTTCACAAATTTTTTTCTTGTTGATTTACATCGTTAAAGGGTGAAAATCAACTATGGCGAACAATTAGTACTATAGCCATAATTGGTACATTTACCCTAATTCTTTCAAGAATTTCTCTAGAGATTCATCCAGGAATACCTTCAAGGATTCCTCCAACACTTCTCACAGGAATTCTTCTAGGAATTCCTCCAGGCATTCCTTCAGGGTTTTATCAAGGAATTTCTCCAGGAACTCCTCCGGGAATAACTCCAGGAATTTCTTCAGGAATTCTTCCAGGAAATGCTCCTGGACATCTTGCAGATTTCAGATTTTTCCAGAGATTCTTCCGGGAAATTCTTCGAAAATTCATCCAGGAAATCCTCCAGAAATTCCTCTAAGGATTTTTCCAGGAAATCCTACTGAAATTTCTCAAGGGATTTTTCTAGAAATTTCTCCAGAAATTCCTTCCAGAATTCCTCTGGATATTTCACCAGGAGTTTCTCCAAGAGCTCCATCAGGTATTTATCCAGGAATTGCTACTGGGTCTCATCCAAGAATTCCTCAGGTGGTTACGCCAGCAATTCATTTAAAAGTTGCTCCATGCATTCCTTCAGGATTCTCTCTAGAGATTCTTTCAGGAATTGCTTCAGACATTCCTCCAGGAATTCCTTCACGGATTACTCCAAGAATTTCTTCAGAGGTTCCTTCAGTAATTCCTCCAAGACTTTCTCTAGGAATTCCTTAAGGAATTCACCCAGGAAAGAATCTTTCGGAATTCTCCCATGAATTCATCCCGAAATTTCTCTCAAAAATACAGCAGGAATTCCTCCAGGAAATTCTTCTCAAATTCTTCCAAACATTTTTCTTTGAATAAACTCTAGGATTTTTTAAATTCTTCTAAGGATCCTTCTGGAAATACGTTCATTTACATTTCTTTAGGATTATGCTCTGACATAAGTGCATGCAGTATATGGGTATATAATACCACCTTTAGAGAGATTCCAGCAAGGATGTACTCGGAACAATTAGACTGAAGGTTATTTCAAAATAATTATACAAAGAGGATGCCGCTACGAACGTTGTGTTTTCACCAAAAATAAAACAAAATCTGTATTTTACGTAATTTTGTGAAGATAGTGTAGTTCTAATAGTTCCTCATTCTCACAATCATTCTGAGAATGTATTCTTATGTACTTGATTATTTTCATGCAAAAAAGCAATAAGGTTGTCACGATCAATGCTGAGCTCGAACTTAAAATACATTTATCTTGCATTATACCAGTGGTTTTCAACCAGGGGGGAATTCCCCCATAGGGGGGAATTTCGTTCTTTCATGCGGGGAATTGCCAATTCAAGAATATTATCTTATGATTTTATCTAAAGAACAAAAAACAATTTTCAGCATTGAAAATTTTCAGTGTATCGTGAATCATCGTCGTCAAAATGTAAGTGTACACTCTCAGAAAAAATCATGTAAATTTAAGTTCACTTGATTGCACATAAAAGGAGCGGCCCGTTTGACACTAATTTACGTCTTCTATAACAAATGAAGTCGAGCTAACAACCGCTAGAGCTGAAGCGAGAGATAAAACATGTGTTAGTAAAACCCTGTATTTCACGTAATTTTTTGAAGATTTTGTAGTTTTCAAGAATCATACTTATCATGCGCATTTGATTGTTTAAAAAAATAATACACAGGGGTTGTCGCGATGAATGTTGAGTTCCAACCACAAATACAAACTTCCTGTATTATACGTAAAATTGTGAAAACTGTGCAGTTTTTATGATTCAAACTTCTCCCTATCGCTGTGGAAATGTATTCTTATGTATGTATGTGATTGTTTTGAAGCAATGATAGACATGGATTGTTGCGACGGACGTGAAGTGTAAAACTGAAAATACAAATTTCCAGTATTTCACGTAATTTTGTGTTTTTTTAGTTCCTAAGATTTACACATTTCACATTCGTTTTGAAAAAGTATTCTTATGCACATGCGATTGTTCTCAATCAAGCAATAAAACACAGGGATTGTAACGGCAAATGTGAAATTCGAACCGAATATACTTATTTTCTGTATTATACGTAAGTTTGTGAGGATTTTGTATTTTTTTTACGATTCACACTTCTCACTTTCGCGTTGAAAAGTATTCCTATGTACACGTGATTGTTTTCAAGCAATATAACATGGGGATTGTCGCGATGAACGTAAAGTTCAAACTGAAAATACGAAATTCCTGTATTATACGTGATTTTATGAAAATTTTGTAGTTTCTGAGATTCATACTTTTCACAATCGTTTGGAAAGAGATTTCTCATGTGCACGTGATTGGTTTCAAGCAATAAAACACAGGGGTTGTCGCGATGAATACAAAGTTCAAATCGAATATACATATTTTCTGTATTATACGTAATTTTGTGAAGATTTTATAGTCTTAAATAATGAGTATCTCCATATATTTCTTTGCAATAATTTTGCTTTATTAATATGGGCAATTCAACATAAAAATATGCGTGGAAACTAATTTACATTCGGAATGGCTCCAGAAAAACAGTATTTTTAAGGTACTTGCTCCGAGTTTTTGAGTACTCAAAAATAGAACTTTGGTCAAATCCATAATTTGAAAATTTTATACTCATCTAGAAAGCTGGGAAAATTCATAGCTTCAAAAATTTTGCAAATCGGATGAAAAACGGCTGAGTTATATCAAGTTGAAATTACCGTTTCCACTGTTTGGGAGGCATGGCAGTGGGAGTGTTAAGAAATTCATTGAAGATTTTCCAGGACAAAACCAGCAAAAATTTGTAAAGTAGAAGTATTGAGAAATATAAGTATGAACTCCTTGAAGATTTTTTGAAGGAATCTGTGTAGGAATGCGTGAAGATTTTTATTTTATTTTTCTTTCTGTGTATTTTAACTTATGCTTATTCTACACTTCGTCTGAAGATATTCTTGAAGGAAATTCCTGAATTTATCCCTGAAAGATTTTTAGAAACAAAATCTAAGGTACACCGGGGCAAGTTGAAACAGCTGGGGCAAGATGGAACACTTAGTTTTGAAATAGATTTCAATACAATTTGGAAATTAGTCCTTCGCTAAAAGATTGTTTGAATCAAAAACTATGTGTTATGGCGATCAAACTGTTTATCATCATTAGAAAACATCATGTTAACCCGCTGTTTCATCTTGCCCCACCCGTTTCAACTTGCCCCGGTGTACCTTACAGAATTGCTTAAAGAAATTATGGAAGATTATCTAACAAAATCCTTGGAGAAATATCGGGAGGCATTCTTTGACTAATTTCTGAACAAATTTCTAGAAAACTTCTTGGAAGCCTCCCTGGACGATTTTCCATAACAATCATCCGAAAAATTTCAAAAGGGATCTCCAGAAGAATTCTTGATTTGTTTATTTGTAACAATTCCTGATGGAGTTTCTGTGAGAATTTGTGGATAAATTTTTTTTTCAGAATTTTTCAAGGAAATCCCTAGAGTAATTTCTGAAAAAAATTGAAAAAAAACAGCAAGAAATTTTGAAGAAATACTTCTTGGAACATTTAATTTGTTTTGAGGAAATAACAATAAAAAAAACTTACTGATAGTTACAAATTGAGAAATGTACTGGAAATAACAATTGCTAAAATCATCGTCTGGATAATTTTCATAAAAATACTGTTTTGTCAACACTGTAAAATATTTCGACGAATGCGAAGCTACTCAAGACATTCCCAGTGTAAATGTTTAGGAATTTTCAGAAAGAAACTTTCACTAGAATTTTGAAAGCATATTGACTTTGCTTTGCTATGAACAAAGCTGAAATAGCTTCCCAAAATTTAAATGTCCAGTTAACATTCTTCTTCTTCTTCTATGTGGCTCTACGTCCTCACTGGGACTTGGCCTGCCTTGCTTCAAATTAGTGTTCTTTGAGCACTTCCACAGTTATTAATTGATGGGCTTTCTTTGCCTGCCATTGCATGAATTTGTATATTGTGAGGCAAGTACAATGATACACTATGCCCAGGGTGTCGAGAAAATTTTCCCGACCGAAACGGGAATCGAACCCGCCGTCTCCGGATTGGCGATCCATAGCCTTAACCACTAGGCTAATTGGAGACCCCTGTCCAGTTAACATATTTAAAATAAACTAGAGAAATCTGAGTTTTTGAGAATACGAAAAATACGTAAATAATACATGACTGTGGTATTCTGTTCGCTACAATACTTTTCCGAAACTCAAAAAAACGAAACAATAATAAAAAAAAACTCAAAGCAAGTAAAATGGTAAAAAAATTTAGTTTGACGTTTGAAGTCGACCTTGACGTGATGGTATTCAACATTTTTCATACCGGTGGTTAAAAAAAGTTCCTGTCTGACGTACACGGTAACAAAAGTTTACTCAGACCATGAGGTTAAAGCTAGGCTCGGAACACAAGGTCAAAAAATTAAAAAATAATATATATGCATATATTCAACCACAATCAGTAAAAACTTCGAAAAATTAATACATATCTAATCTTGGACCTTCATTTGAGGGGGTTAGAAGCGAAGGGGTGTAAGTGACAAACCCCATTTTCAAGTAAATGAGGATTAAAGTTTTTCACCAATTTTTCATCCCATACAAAATGTATGAATTTTCAAAAAAGATCCAATTTTCTCCGATTTATTGTAATGTTTCTAATCATCGTAAAAATAATCTTGAAATTTTCAAATATACTCAAAATAAGCTTGAAATTTTCAAATATACTTAGCTTGAAATCGATAAAAAGATCACTTACACCCCTTTGCATCTGGGTGCTTCATTTGTGGTTTAAACTAAGAACCTAGATAATGCATTTGTTAATGCCAGATTAAACTTGGCAATGCAAGTTTATGTTCTTCTAAATTTAACGATGAATTTTGGTGCTATCTTTCATACGAAATTTTTGAAATAATAGGAAGCATTACTATTTTTTTCAGCTTTTTATAATTTAAAGTTATTAAACAATTTTGTTTGTGGATTTTTTTTAAATGTATTTGTAAAAAATGTGAACTTTCGAAACGAATATTTACGCTCTGAAATTATTTGCATTTTGCTTAAATGATTTTCAAATGTATTTCCTTTAAAGCGTGAAAAATAAGCATTCAAATATGAATACCTAAAAACGATCAGCTACGATTCCAAGTTAGTTTATTTTTAACACTCAGAATACCGTGATAGGAAAAAAAGTGGGAACTAAAAGTTTGAGCAGCTCGTTCTCAGTCGCCTGTGAACCGATTTTCAATTTTCTTTAAGGGATCTTTTACCCAACTATTCTACTTCTTTTTTTATACAATATTCATGTTTTTAGGAGAGACGAACCAGCCAAGGGCTGAAAGTCTCTTAAATAAAGACAAATCAACCAATCAATGTTTTTAGGGATGCTCATTTTTCCTCCAGAGTAGCGTGAGTAAGGAACATTTTAAAAAAAAATCTGATTTTTTTTTGTTTGCATAAAAAATTTAAGGTGAATACATATATAACGAAGCCATACCTTGAATTTTTAAGAGCACAAATCTGAGAAACCAGAAGACGGATTGCGCTGAAAAGTAGATCGATTGGTCACCACCAGCGGGTCTCCAATCGATCAACTTTTCAGCGCAATCCGTCTTCTGGTTTCTCAGATTTGTGCTCTTAAAATTTCGAGGCGTGGCTTCGTTATATATTCACCTTAAGTCTGACCAAGGTCGTGACAACCTAAAATGACAGCAAAACGTGATTTCTGCTAATCAGGCATAGTGTAGAGGTAATAAAAAAAAGTTAGCAACTATCTTGAACATCCCTAGCTACGATCAATTACGGCTCTCGACGAACAAGCGCTCCAGTGCTCTTGTCAAGCATCCTGGAGAGTTAGGGTCTTCAGCAAAGTTGTCTCGATTGATTGGTGCTACATTTTTATGTCTTTGGTTTTGATCTAGATCTACTGAAACTGATCTAGATAAGTTTTATCTTTTGATACGACGCTCTAGGGTTCTCGATATGCATCCTAGAGGGTTGAAGTCTTCGATAAAGTGATTTGTATTGGTTGGTACTACATTCTTACGCCTTCGGTTTCGATCTGGATCTGATGATACTGATCAAGGGCAGTTGCATCTTTTGATATGAATACAGGGGATGGCCATAATGTTTGGGATAGGCAACTTTTTTTCTTTCACAAAAAGGTTCAACATGCTACCTATAACTTTTCATAGAGCGCATCAAAAAATCTCAAATTTTGACTGTTTGTCAACCTATTATATGTGCATCAATGGTACAAATTTGGGCTCGATTGATTAATATTTCGCAAAGTTAGAACCGTTCGGGTAAAATACTATTTTTTAGACAACTCATTTTTGAGCTGTCATATCTCGGAAACCAGTGAACCGAATTGAATGAAATTTTGAACGTACACTAACAATATGTAAATGCTTCACAAACTATTTAAACATAGATACTTTTTAAACGTTGAACAAAGTTTTCATGGATTGACACTTTTTGGATTTTTCTCGAAAAAATGTATTTTTTTACATCAATATCAATAAATTTTAGTGTTGATATCCAAAGATTTTCCACTTCTGTTATTAAATTATCTCTAATCAGATATATTAGAGCCAATTTAGATTGAAGGAAGAACACATTTAATAATTTTTGCATGGTATTGTAAATTTGATTTATTTTCCTCTATATTGGTAAAAATTTCAACCCGGTTTAACTTAATTCGCCGTGAGAAAATATTACATTTTATAACGTCGTATTAAGTATCAATATATTGTTGATAAACGTTAAAAAAATCATTCAATTCGGTTCACTGGTTTCCGAGATGTGACAGTTCAAAAAATGGTTGTCTAAAAAATAATGTTTTACCCGACCGGTTCTAACTTTGCTAAAAATTAATCAATCGAGCCCAAGTTTGTACCAATGATGCACATATAATAGGTTGACAAACAGTCAAAATTTGAGATTTTTTGATGCACTCTATGAAAAGTAACAGCGTGTTGATTTTTTTTGTGGGAGAAAAAAAGGTGCCTATCCCAAACATTTTGGCCATCCCCTGTATGTTGTGTTCTAGATATCATGAAAGGCCTTCCATTTTGATCTAGTTTGGCTATGCCTGCTCTAGACAATGTTTCTTTTTGTGTGTCGGTCTATTGTTCTTGATTTGCATTTTGAAACGATGCAGTCTTCGACAAGATGCTTTAGATTTTTAGATGCAACAGTTGTAACTTATCATTTAGCACAGCAAACATTCTCAAATTTTAACTGCTAGTTCCTCAAATAGTTAGCTATAAATTGTACAATGTTGGGCTTGATCGGTAAACACAACTCGGTTTAACAAACAATATTGAAATGAACGAAAACCGATTTTCGTATGGAAAACAAAAAAAAATAAAGGAAATTTCACTTTTGTATGATTTAACAAAACCTTTTGTAAATGTATATAAAATTATTTGAAAACATACATGCTATGTTTGGAAAATAAGAAGAAACCTTCCCACAAATAAAAAAATATTTTTGTCTTCGTAAAAACCGCTCTGGACCCATTGTGCAATGGTCCCAGAGCCGAATCTAGCTACAATAATGTACACCTAAACTATTAGTTTTACATATATGCTGTCTTCGGGTAACTTTCATGATATTTTATGGCCTACTTACTCTCACAGAAAATTTGACGTTTGAGCGGTGCCGACTCCGCTCAAACATCAAATTTCGTGTGAGACTAAGCAGGCCAGTATAAATTCGGGCAGTAATCCATTATGGTTGGCTTTATAAGCTCGTTTAATGATATTTTATTGTTTTTAATTTTGAATGGATAACGACTACTACGATATTTCAGTAGATATGAAACGTTTATGTATTTTGTTGACGAGCATCAGTCCGTCAGGCACTACCAAATAATTTTTGGAATCAATTGGTCCGATATGGATCCAAATCCTTATACATGAAAGTCAATAAACTGAATTATATTAAATGTGAACTTATCGCTTTACTTTGAGTTACAACAATCTTGTTTGATTTTACATTTCCAATTTGAGTATGATTGACTATTCTCGTTGGACAACGCATTTTACCCTCAACTCCCTAAAACAAAACACACCAAAGTAATGAA
>NC_085138.1:27878277-27882243 GCF_035046485.1 Aedes albopictus | reverse complement strand
GCCAGTATTTACTTGGAAATGGAAATCAAGTAGATGTCATGTATAATGGATGCACTAAGAGTTCACATGAGTCTGAGCAAAGTGTTTGCACTGTGATTGAACAAATAAACCAAAATTGCCAAATATGTTACATCTGTACCAGATATTTTACAAATTGAACATCAAAACAACAAACAAACAACAGTGACGTGTAGATATTCATCTAATTCCATCCGAAGGAGACTTGGATTGTGAAAAGAAGTTCTTCTAGAAGTGCTTACTAGTAATTTCATCTGGAATTCCTGAACAGGTTCTACCTGAGATTCCTCTAGGAGTTTTTTTGCGTGATTCCTCTATGAATTATTTCCGAAATTCTTCCAAGAACTTCTTCTGGCATTGCTCCAGAGATTCCTTCCAGAATTTCGCCGGGAATTTCTCTTGGGAATCATCCAGGAGTGCCGGAACTTCCAAGATTTCTCCAGCAATCCTTAAAGAAATTCCTACAAGTATCTTCCCCAGGAATTCTTCCTGTGATTCCACTAGGAAATACATCCATGTTTTCTCCAGAAATTTATGCCAGAATTCCTCCTACCAAGATTCCATAGGAAGCTCTACCTGGAATTCTTCAAAATTACTTCCGAGATTTCTACAAGATTTTTCCAGTTCCTCTTGGAAAGTGGTCAGAAGTATTTTTTTTTCTGAGATTCTTAGTAGGAATTTCGATAGAAATGCAATCTTAGAAGGCACTGTTGGAGGAAACTCAGATGGAACTCTTAGATGAGAAATGCTGGAGGAATTCCTTGAGTAATTGTTGGAGCCTGGTTGAAGTGTCTTTTTAAGGAAGTCTTGTAGGAATATCATAAGGATTCATGACAGAATTCCATACCGAGTGATTTCATGAGGAATTTCATAAACATCGTTGTAGGAATTCCGTAACAAACTTTTGGAGGATTTCTATTTGGAAAACCTGAGAGAACTTCAGAATAAACTTTCGGAGGCATTCCAGAAGGAGCTGCACAAAAAAACAGAAGGAATCCCGCAAAGAATTCGAGAAGAAATTCCGGAAGTAGGTGATAAAGGTATCCCGGAAGGCGTTATAGAAACAATCACAGAAAAAGTTTCCGTAGCTATCCCGAAAGTATACCCTGGAATAATCCCAGATGGAACTCCTGGATAAATCTCATTTTGCTCGGAAGCAATCCCTGGGAGAATCCCGAATGGAATACCTGGAGGAATCTCGGAATGAATACTTGAGTGAATCCCAGAAGGAATTCCTGAATAATCTCCTGGACTGGAGGAGCCCCGGAAGCAGTTCCGGTTGAAATTACTGATGAAATCTCAGAAGAAACCCACGGATTAAACTCATACAGGAATTCCAGAAAAAAACCCTAGAGAAATCACAAAAGGAACACCTGGAAAATTCCTGAAGGAAAGGATCCCAGAAGTAATTCCAGGTGGAATTTCAGATGAAAATCATGGAGGAAATCCTGATGGAACTCCTCAATGGATCGATAAAGGAACTCCTGAACTGCTGTGTGCAGCATAATTATCCCATGTTCTATGGAGGGATCTTAGAAGGGTCATAAGAACAAATTTATGGGGGAAACAAGGAAAAAACCCTCCGGGAATCCCAAGAAATATTTCTGAGGAAATCTAGGAAGGACTTCCTGGAGGAATCGTAAAAATCTGTAAAACTCTTGGAACGAATTCCTGGAACAGCTGGAGAAATCTCTTGAGGAAAGCCAAATGGAGTTTCTAGAGGAATCTCGCAAAGAACTCCTAGGTAAATCACAGATAAAACAATATCAGGAGAAAACCTGCAGGAATATTCCTAGAGGAATCCCAGAAAAAAAATCCTGGAGAAATCTTGAAAAGTATTTATTCCTGAATGTATAGGACACTCCATTGTTTTGATTTTGCAAGTAATTTTGACATTTCATGGCATTGTTGTTTACAAAAACTCAATAAAAGTAAAAAGGAGAGAATTTCGTGCAGAGCCCTATAATAGACGAGTGCACTGATGAACTGAATTCATCGCGGACCGAGAATTTTGACACTACAGCGGGGTCGCTTCCAATCAGAAGTGAACGATTTGAACAATTCTGATTGGGAACGGCCCCGCTCTAGTGTCAAAATTCTCGGACCGCGATGAATTCAGTTCATCAGTGCACTCGTCTATACTCCATTGCACGGTGACGGTGACATCATCAAGAAATCGCTCTCTTTCTCTCATACAGGAAATTAGAAAACAACAGGACCAAAACCTGTCAAATTTGACAGGTACTGGTCCTGTTGTTTTCAAACTCTCTGAAAGAGCGAAAGAGATAGAATGCCGCCGTGAGGTGGTCTATAGACGAGTGCACAGATGAACTAAATTCACCGCGATGAACCGAGAATTTTGCCTCTAGAGCGGGGCCATTCCCAATCAGAGTTGTTCAATTCTGATTGGAAGCGACCCCGCTCTAGTGTCAAAATTCTCGGATAAATTCAGTTCATCGGTGCACTCGTCTATGGACTTATCCACTAGTAGTGAGTCAAATTCACTCGGTCCGAGAATTTTTACACCAGAGCGAAGTCGATTCCAATAAGAATTTGACGATTCTGATTAGAAAAGGCCCCGCTACAGTTCAAAATTCTCGGACCAAGTGAATTTGATTCATCGGTGGATAAATCCATAGGGCATTGCATACACGGTCAGAAAATTCACTCATTTTAGAGCTAAAGTGGGACAACTCAAAAATGAGTAAATTTTATTTCCATCGATAGCGCTGGCCCAAATGCGAAAATCTCATCAGTTCAAGTCGTATAAGATTCTTGCTGATGTGAAGAATATTATACGGCTTAAATTGGTTGGATTTTTGCATTTGGGCCAGCGCTATCGGTGGAAATGCAATTTACTCATTTTTGAGCTTTTCCAGTTTAGCTCAGTTTTGTGTGAATCTTACTCATTTTAGAGTAACTTTTTCTTAGCGTGTACGTTAATTGCTATGATAATTTTTTCTAAGTTTTTGACGTTTCGTAGCCGTATTGTTAACCATTAATCGGACATAGAAGAATTTCGCCAGCTTTTCATGGGTGGTTTGATTCGATTCCAAATGTAAAGTGCACGTGCGTGGGAAAGTGTGCTGATTTATGACATGATGACGGCACGATGGCACCCCTTCAGGAGGTCCTTCTGGTATTCCACAGGAATTCTATCCACGATTTCTCCAAGAAATCCTTTGCTATTTCTCCACAAATTTGTTCCAGGACTCCTTCAAGAGTTTTATGTGGGGTTCTCAGTGCGATTCTCTGTGGTACTTCCAGGAGTTTGTTCTGAGATTCCAAAAGAGATGCCTTCTTTGATTCCTTCAAGAGCTCTTGCCAGGATTCTTCCAGGAGATACTCCCGAGATTCATCCAAAGATTTTATTGGGATTTCTCCGGATTTCTCCTCCAGGAATTCCATCCTAAATTCTCCTAATGGTTTCTTTTGAAATGTCTTCAGAAGTTTTTTTTTTTTACTTCCAGAAGGAATTCCTGAGAATTCCAGCAATTTTACTCGGGTTTTTTTTCGGGATTCCTCCAGGCGTTCTCTCGGAGACTGCTTCAGGGATTTGTTCCGAGAAAATTATCCAGAAACTCCTTCCAAAATTCCGCCAGGGATTCCTTCTAGGAATTCTTTGCGAGATTATTGCCGGAGTTCCTTCTGGGATTTCTTCAGGAATTCTTTCTGAGATCCTTCGAAGAATCCTACAAAAACTTCTTTGGGATTTTCCCAGGACCTCCTTTCGGGATTCTTTCATGAACTAGTTCTGGCATTGTTTCAAGAATTCCTTCCGCGATTTCTACGGTAATTCCACCGGGAACTTCTTCCGGGATTCCTCCACGAACTACTTACTGGATTCTTTCGGGAGCTACACCAGGAATTCCTACGGAATTATTTTCTGAAATTCTGCCAATTTCTTCAGGAACTCCTTCGTGGATTTCTTCGGGTACTTCTTCCGGC